>NC_045958.1:19207471-19507471 GCF_010909765.2 Amblyraja radiata | reverse complement strand
AATCCTATGTTAGGCTCCTATTTATCAACTAAAGCTCTGCCTTCATCACCATAATGCCATCTAAACTCATCTCCTAACCCATGGACCTAAGAATCAGCACCTCCCTCAGGCACTGGATCCTCATATCTCTGATACATGGACTATGATTAGTGAGGATAAGTAACAACACCTTCTCCAGAATAATTCTTAACACCTATGCCTGGCAAGGATGTGTTCTCAGTCCCCGACTATACTCCCTATACATTCATGATTCTGCAGCCATATTCGGCTCTAACTCTTCAAGTTTGCAGATGACACCACTGTGGTGGGCTGGATCGTGAATAATGATAAGACAGAGTACAGGAAGTGACGAAGGAAGAGAACTAAGTGGAGAACTTAGTAATATGGTGACGGGACCACAACCGCTGGCTCAAAGTCAGCAACATGAGGATGTAGTTTATTGTCTTCATGAAGTATGGTACAGAATATGCACAAATCAGCATCAATGGTGCCAAAGTGTAAATGATGAGAGCTTCAAGTTCCTTGGCGTTAATATTACCACCGATCTGTTGTGAACCAACAATAATGAAGTGGCAGCCAAGAAGGCACAACAAGAGACAGCCAAGAAGGCTGCGGAGGCACTAACCATGTATTGTCTTTCTGCTGACTGGTTAGCACGCAACAAATGTTGTTCACTGTACCTCGGTACACGTGACAATAAACTAAACTGTAACAACGTCTCTACTTCCTGAGGATGGAAATTTGACACATCTCGAATTGGTTTTTCAACTCCTACAAAAGCACCACGGAAAATATACTGTCTCTGCACCACAGCTGGGTTTGGGAATGGAGATCAATTAAAATAATGAATTAACAATTTAAAAACTAACTTTTGTTCATGTGGATAGACTGACGTGCTGATAGACTGAACACAGCATTTAAGGTTCAGATGATGGAATATACAGCAGCATCTTCTGAAAACACATTATGAAAATATAGCATTGCCTCCTCCGCCAAGTTAACTGATCAATCCATGAAAGCACTTTTTCCACTTACTTTGCCTAGCAACTCTCCAAGAGTGACATCATCATGATTGAGTACCCACTTCTTGTCCTGTGCCAAGGCAAAAATGCTTTAACAAGCTACATATTTTTCATAAAGCATATTTAATAGCAAATGTTACAAAAAACAGATCAAAGGTGTCTTTGTTAATAGTTCAAGTTTTATGAGAATTTTAAATTAACAAAACTGTGGTGTTGGTGGAACAATGAAAGAAAATCAATCATAAAATTGCTTAGAATAATCAACAAAAAGCAATGCCAGTTACCTACCATGATCAGCCACAACATTGAAAGCAAAGGACAACTCTTAAAATGATACAGTGCTTGTTTAAACTCATGGTTTACACATTTACACAGTCCTTTTCTAATGTACAGAAAATAACTGTATAAGAAATGGCAAATAAATTGATTTACACCCAACTGTCAGCACAAATGTTTTTGAATTTTTTTTCAAGCAATTGCATTAACCTTCTTATTGTAAAAATCATGATCACATCGCGGAAGAAAAACTTTCACATTTACCGTACTCACTGAAATACATTTCAATGTTCAACTATTAACCTTTGATTCTTACTAGTTTCAAAAGGCTTTTGAACCTCAGGTTTGTTTGAAAGCATTAAAAATTAGTCAATTTTGAGGAATTAAAGGTGGGGATTTGGCTCCAGAGATTGGCAAAGATATTCTCAATAGTTTCATGGGTAAAGCATGTTTTAGCTTGCCTTTGTGACCAGATTATTTCAGGCAAAGGCCTTGTAATATAATAGACACCTCTGCGGGAGTCCAGGGGTCTGTTGTCCAACAAATGCAAGTCGACTTATCATGTGGAAAGCAAATATCTGCAGTGGGCCCAACTCAGCAAAACCTATGCATTATATTGTTGCAGGCACCACCAATAAACACCAATGCCTCTGGGAGTTGGAGTGATGCTGAGACTAACCTAAAAGCTGACATAAAATTGGGATTGATCCGGTGGCAGAATTTGAGTTGGAATTGCTAGCCTCGAGAGCCTTTCTATATGAAATAAGAGTGATAATGTAACAGAAATTAAGTCATTGCACAAAGATCTTAATTGGAAATTTTCCATTTCACAGGGATCCTATTATCTGATAGCTACAGTATTAGCACAAGATAAATCATATCATTTGGATTTGTAATTTCAAATGTGAAGGTGAATTAGGTGCGGGATACTACTGAATATTTATTATTTATGGTAAACAGACTAAATTATTTGGGTCTCGACCCGAAACGTCACCCATTCCTTCTCTCCAGAGATGCTGCCTGTCCTGCTGAGTTACTCCAGCTTTTTGTATCTATCTTCAGACTAAATTATTTGACCAAAGCAACTGTTTCAACAGCAGATGGGATTACGACATTTGGCAGTGAAAGCTGCATAATACTGATTGAATTATTCATTGTTTACAAAACAATGTTAACAGAAAAGATTTTAAAGATATTTAAGAAACATTTAGACAGGTACATGGATAGGACAGGTTTAGAGAGATACTAGACCAAGTGCGGACCTGTTGGGCCCTGTCCCTCATCAAAATATTCCACCACTAACCCACAGCCCCCAACTGCGCAGACGCGGCTGAGTGGTTCCCGTTGTGACGCCAGAGATCCCTGTTGTGACGCGAGTCACGGCAACCCTCCCCCAACTGCTCCTCGCCATCGCTCTTCCTACCCCTCTCCTCCTCCATTCTCCCTCATCCCCCAGCACTCCCTCCCCCTCCTCTTCACTCTCACTCTTCTTTCCCCTACCTTCCTCCCCTCCCAAATCCCTCCCTCACCTCTCCCTCCCTCTCCTTTCTCCTACCCTCAGTCACTCCCTCCATAACCCCCCTCCCCTCCCTACCCCTCTCTCTCTCTATCTCCCTGCTCCCCCATTCCTCACCTCCCACCTATCCCACTCCCCCACTGTCCTCCTCTCCCTCCCACTCTCTACCTCCCCCACTACCTCCCCCCCTCCCCCCTCCTCTCCCTCTATCCCCCCTCCTCCCTCACTTCACCTTCCCCTCCCGCTCCCCCTCTATCCCCCTGCTCCCCCACTCCTCACCTCCCCCCCAGTCCCACCCCCCCACAATGAAAATCGCGATTTCCCTTTAAAATAACCTAAACACAATGTTAGCTCTTAATGAAAATGCAAGAACTTGATTAAAACTGAGTTTTGTTTTAAAATCCCAAATTTTTATGTAAATGAGATTCGGGATCCCACTGTGACGTCGAACACTGCTGACGGGCAGAACAAGTGGAAAAGTGGTTTAAACAGGCAGGTGGGACTAATGTAGACAGGGCATGTTGGTCAGTGTGGGCAAGTTGGCCAAAGGGCCTGTTTCCACGCTGTAAGACTGTAACTATAAAAGACTGCACATGCTGGAATCTGGAGCAAAAAAAACATCAAACTGCTGGAGGAACACAGCAGGTCAGGCAGCATCTGTACAGTGAAAAGAACAGTTAACATTTTGGGTCAAGACCCTTCCTCGAGACACGGAGGGGTGATAGCCAGTTTAAAGAAGTAGAGGCAGCGACAAGAGCTGCCACGTGGTAGTGGATCCAGGGAGGAGGATGGCTTGGTGGATGGAGTGGGGAGGATATAGGTGAAAATAACAATAGAGGCTGGTTCATAATTGGAGGAGGCAGATGATGGAATATGATGGGGAAAGGAAGGTGGGGCATGAGACGAATAAGGGAGACGGGGTGGGCAGATATAAGGTCATGTGATAGGAGCAGAATTAGGCCATTCGGTCCATCTACTCCGCCATTCAATCATGGCTGATCTATCGTTCCCTCCTAACCCCATTCTTCTGCCTTCTCCCCATTCCTCCTCACACCCATACAAATCAAGAATCTATATCTGCCTTAAAAATAATCAATGACGGCCTCCACAGCCTTTTGTGGCAAAGAATTCCACAGATTCACCACCTTCTGACTGAAGAAATCCTTTCTCATCTCCTTCCTAAAGGAACGGATGGGGGAAAGTAGGGTGGGAGGGTGTGTTAGGGCAAAGTAGGGTATGACTGAGAAGATCTGGGTGGATAGAGGGGAAGTAGATTACCTGAAGGTAGACAATTCAATGTTCATGTCATTGGGTTATATGCTACGGCGACACAATGCGAGGTGCTGTTTCTCTGGTTTGCATTCGATCTCATCCTGGTAGTGGAGGAGGCTGAAGATAGGCAGCTTGGTGTGGGAATGGGGAGGGGAACTGAAATGGCTATCAACAAGGAACTCTAGATAGCCATGGTGGTCAGAGCGCAACTGCACGGCAAAGCGGTCACTGAATTACGCCTGGTCTCACTGATGTAGAGGAGGCCACATCGAGAGCACCTAAAGCTGCAGATGAGTTGGGAGGAGGTGCAGGTGAATCTCGGTCTAACCTGCAAAGCCTACTGGGGCCTCTGGATGGAGGTGAGGGTGGAGGTTTAGGGACAGTTGCCAGACCTCCTATGGTTGCAGGAGGAATAATGGGTTGGGAGTGATGAGAGGACCAGGCATTCAGGTCCTTGCGCAAAGCAGAAAGGGGTGTGGAGGAGAAGATGTGACAGGTATTGGGATCATATTGCAATCTTCTGATCGTAGCCATCTGTTACAATTTCCCCATCCAACCTCTTTCTACCTCACAATCTCCCCTCCAACCCCTTTCTGCTTTTCACAGGGCCCAGTCTCCGTGACTCTCTCAGGTTCTATCATCCCTCCCCTTGCAACCGTAGGGGATTTGAAATGGCTAGCAACCAGCACTATACTTGTCCTTGCCCCTACACCACCTCCCTCACTTACATCCAGCTGTTCACTTCTTAAAGACAAGACAATTCACAATGGGTTAGGTAAACCAGCTCAAGCTTTACTGATCATCAGCCGGCGAGAGTGTCAGGGATACAGAGTCAAGTATTCAACAGACACTTAACTCTCCTGAACCATAATGAATGAAGACATACGGCATATTTTATAGTGTTTTGCAAACGTAGTCACGTTTATACAGAGTTGCAGCAATGACGTTTACCGCAAATCAATCACAGGCTGTACCCATTCAAAGTATACTTGTCACTAATACTATAATTGTCATACTGTGGTTATATCGATCACAAACGCTTGATCACAAAACGTTTTCATAACAGGAAACAGGTCCAGCATCTGTAGTACCTTCTTAAACAATGCAAGGATCTTTATCAGTTACCCACAGAAGTTTCTGTTTATCCAATTTCCAAGTCCACCGAAAACAACATTCTCTCCCACTATTATTAATTGTCTTTTCCTTAAGCATAACAGGAAGCACTATCAGAAAAGCTTGGTATGCAAGCCTCTAGCTTCCTGATCCCCATAGTTCCTCTAATATGGTACAGAATTATAAAACTTCAGTTTATTCAGAACCCAAAAAAGTCAAGCTAATCTTTTACTTAATAAAATATTTTACACTACAATTATTACATAACCAGGATATTCTCACTGCGACCCAACCAGCCCTTTGTAGGTGAGACAGATATTCATCTGCGTCTCCTTCAATCTTGTCTACTGCATCGTAGCTACTCTCAATGTAGCCTCCTCTACATCACTGAGGCCTAATGCAGACGAAGCAACCACTTTACCGAGCTACTGCATTCTGTCCTCCCTGGTCGCCTGAAGCTGCCGGTTGCTAGTCATTTCAAATCCCCTGCCCATAAGTGAGGCAAATGCCACCGAGTGGGCATGAACCTCTGGGCATGAACACTAAATTTTCCAACTTCTGATGATATGCTCCCCTTCCATCTGCCAAAATCCTCTCACATACCTTGCTTTGCCGAACCTTCTAACCCAGCTTCTTCCTAACCCAGTACATCTGTCCATCACCTACACACTCCTCCCACCGGGTCACAGTTCCCAATGTTCCAATTTGCCGACCACATCTCCCTTATTTGGTCTCATACTCCATTTTTCTTTCCCAGATTCCATCTTCTGCAACCACTGGTTATCTTCACAAAATTACGCCCCAACTTCCGTTTACCCCACCCTCTCAATTCCACCCTCCTCACATTGATCCACCTATCGCTTGCCAGCTTTTGTCTCTCCATTCACCTCATTATACTGTTTATCTCTTCCCCACACTCTCAGTCCAGAGGAAGGGTCTTCTCTCCATTTCCTTCACAGATGCTGCCTGACCAACAGAGTTCCTCCAGCAGTTTGTTCGTTGATAGAAAACAACGTTGCAGATCAATTTATTTCAGCACGGATAAAGTAAAGTGATGTCATATGGTTGCTGTACCTTAACAACAGGATTCAAAAGGACTACTCCTGATTTTTTTGTGATTACTTGCTTTGTGCTGTAATGATGTTCTAAAAGCTGAGGTATCGTGGGAAATCCAGTTCCTTCAAATCGATATTGATTCTGTGTAAAAGAATGAATAAAATACATAAATGTATTAACCAGCTTAAAAAAATGTTTTGCAAGTCAAATAACAACAGTCCAGCAATCTATAGTGTCTGAAAATTAAAAAAACGGAAACAGTAGAAATAAAGAACTGCAGAGGGTACACAAAATTGCTAGGGAAACTCAGCGGGTGCAGCAGCATCTATGGAGCGAAGGAAATAGGCGACGTTTCGGGCCGAAACCCTTCTTCAGACCTGCAGATGCTGGTTAACACACAAATTGCTGGAGTTAAGGGCCTGTCCCACTTGGGCATCATTTGTGTACATCCCAAACTCCTGGGGTGCCGCGTGCAACCGCGCGTCACTGCCTACGTCACCACGCACCATGCGCGCATCACGTGCGCGGCACGATGCACGAGTCGTGCGTCGTGACGCGTAAATGATGTTGCGTAAATTATCGCAAATGACGCCCAAGTAGGACAGGCCCTTAACTCTGCAGGTCAGGCAGCATCTCTGGAAAACATGGACTGGTGACGTTTCGGTTCAAGACCAAAGGAGAATTGAAGTACAAGCGGAATTGCTGGAAACACTCAACAAGATAGCCATCACCTGTGGAAATAGAAACAGAGTTAATGAAAGACCTGATGAAGGTCCTCAACTTGAAATGCTAACTCTGTTTCTTTAACCGTAGATGTTGCCTGATCTAAGTGTTTCTAGCACTTTATATTTTTAATTTATCTATAGTATCTATACTATTTTCACTTATGCTGATTATCATCATGTGGGTGTCAAGTAAAATTAAATGAAACAAAATAAACATTTTTTACCTCTTACTTTTAGAGATACAACATGAAAACCGGCCCTTTGGCCCATGGAGGCCATGCTGACCATCAATCACCCGTTCACACTAGTTCTATATCACTTATCCCCTTTTTGCATTCACTTTTTACACACTGGGGGGGATTTTATAGAGATCAATTAACCTACAAACTAGCATGTCTTTTGGATGCGGGAGGAACCGGAGCACTGGGAGGAAACCCATGAGTTCACATGGAGAACTTCCAAACTCCACACAGACAGAGCCCAGGATCAGGATCAAACCCGGGTCTCTGGCTCTGTGAGGCAACAGGGCTGCCTGCTGCACCAATGTGCTGGTAGACGGTGTCTTGTTTAGTACTGAGCGCTCTACAGCAAGCCCCAGGTAAGGAAAAGTTGTTGAGGGTTGGAAAAGATGAGGGTGGGTTATAACAATAAGAAGCAAGATTGAAAGGCCAGAAATAAGCAGGCCTGTATCTCAAACTCGATAAGCAGCATTGCAAAAACATACAGTTCCTTCCTGAAGTTTTCGGCAGCTTCCTTGAGCGGTCAGAGTTCACAAAGCTTGGCTTACTTGAACAAAGGCATTGATCTGGTAATGTGATTCATCAGTATAAATTGAAGGAACAAGCACCTTTCAGAGGAGAGTTAAAATAAGTAGAGCAGAGAGAGCCAAATACATATTCCAGCTTATGAATAGAAAGTATAGAAGGAAATAATGGCTTCTCTAGAGAGAATGCACAGGTGAATTGGGCTGAGTTGCATGCACATGTACTGTAAAATACTACATTTGTATGATAACTGTGTGCAGTTCTGGTCAGACCATTAGAGGAAGGATGTGGAGGTTTTGGAAAGGGTGCAAAGGAAATTTGCCTGTATTAGGGGATATTAGACTTGGATTGTTTTCTCTGGAGGTTGCAGGGAGATCTGACAGATGGATACAAAATTATGAGAGGCATAGATATGGACAGAATCTTTTTCTCAGAATGGAAAAATTAAATACTAGAGGGCATAGTTTTAAGGTGAGAGGAGCAACGTTTAAAGGAGATGTGCACGTCAAGATGTTTTACACAGAGGGTGGTGAGTGCCTGGAATGCATCGCCAGGAGTAATATTTGAGGCAGATATGATTCACCATCCTCTGACTAAGGACATTCCTCCTCATCTCCTTCCTCAAGGAACATCCTTTAATTCTGAGGCTATGGCCCCTGGTTCTAGACTCTCCCACTAGTGGAAACATCCTCTCCACATCCAGGTCTTTCACTATTCGGTAAGTTTCAAAGTGTTCCCCCCCTTATCCTTCTAAACTCCAGCGAGAATTACTTATACAATAAAAAAGCATCAAAGTTTTGTACTTTAAGGAAGTTGCAAACTATACAGAAAAGAAAAATAAACCTTCTGAGACTTGGATAGGCTACTTTATATAAAAAATAGACAAACGGGATAAAAAGAGTAGAAATGAGAAAAGCAAAGCTTCATTAATGCTCATCAATGCACCAAGCAGATATTCTAATTACAAAATTAATCATAAACATGACTTTTCAATGAACAATGCAAAATTAGGGAATGCACACTTTTCTGCATGATTACCATCTGCTATGAAATTCTACATTTGCTACAAGATATGCAAAGTAAGATCTTAACCAACAGGTCTACTCAGACTCAATCTTGGTACACACTGTTCAACCTACATCACCCCTGCTACAGAACCAGATTACTTCTATCTCTGACAGACATTAGCTGCAGGTAGCAGACAGCATTTGCGTTCATACACCCTTGTTGCATAAACCTTTGTCAAGTCATTCGCTAAAGCACCTGAATGAATAGAAACATAGAAATGGGTGCAGGAGGAGGCCATTCGGCCCTTCGAGCCAGCACCGCCATTAATTGTGATCATTCAGAATGATCCTTATACTCTAAAATAAAGGGCCTCTACCAACCTGCGACTGCCTATCAACATTTTACCAGAGGATAGGTCCATGACGAGACCACGAGAAACCTAGACCACTTTCCATAGGCAAGACCATCCCTCAATGAGGACACACATCAGCAAATGCCATCAACCATTCCTCCGCCCACCTGGCCAATCAATCCAGATCCTGCTGCAATCTTTCACATCCATCTTCACTGTCTGCAAAACCGCTCACTTTTGTATCATCAGCAAACTTGCTAATCTTGCCCTGTAAGTTCTCATCCAAATCATTGATGTAGGTGACAAACAGTAACGGGCCCAGCACCGAACCCTGAGGCACATCACTTGTCACAGGCCTCCAGTCCGAGAAGCAACCTTCCACCATCACCCTCTGCTTCCTTCCATGGAGCCAATTTGTTATCCATTCAGCTATCTCTCCTTGGATCCCAAGCGATCTTACCTTCCAGAGATGCCTACCACGTGGAACCTTGTCAAACGCCTTACTGAAATCTATGTAAACAACATCTACAGCTCTGCCCTCATCGACCTTTTTGGTCACGTCTTCAAAAAAATCAATCAGATTTGTGAGACACGACCTCCCACGTACAAAACCATGCTGACTATCCCTAATCAGCCCTTGCCCATCCAAATGCCTGTATAACTTATCCCTCAGAATACTCTCCAGTAACTTTCCAACTACAGATGTTAAGATCACCGGCCTATAGTTCCCAGCATTTTCCCTGCAGCCCTTCTTGAAAAGAGGCACAACATTTGCCACCCTCCAGTCTTCCGGCACCAATCCTGTATTTCAGGACGACTTGTCACGTAAATTTCAATCAGGGCTCCCGCAATTTCCTCGGATATATCTGATCAGGCCCTGGAGATTTGTCTACCTTCATACACGACAGCACCTTCAGTTATGGCAAGAGATTATCAGGAGCAGGGGGAATGACTCAAGAGCAAAAAAACAAAGTGCTGGAGAAACACAGCAGTTCAGGCAGCATCTGTGGAAGGAAATGGACAGGCGATGTTTTGTGTTGGCATCAATCTGCAAATTGATAGAGTAGAAGGGAGAAAGCTAGTAAAGTGAGGTGAGGAGAAGGAGCAATTCATGGGTGATTTCAAAAATCCCTTGAAAAACTGTCACTCCTTATGGAAAAGGAGGGCATTGAGGATCCCGGGTCCCTTCATTAGAAGTACTGAAAGTCTGGGGCACTCAGCCTCGCAAATGACCCACCCACCCACAATGTCAATTGTAGCACCAGAGCCAGAATCTGCAGATTCCACATTGGCTCCCTTAACTCTTTTAAAATGCACAGAACTAGGATGGGAACAAATAATACTTGATTATGAGGTACTGTCAAAGATAGATGAAAAGTTAACATTTTCATCTTTAACCTGCACAATAGGTTATCAGTGGATGAATACATTTAAAAATATTTTTTCCCTCCATAAGTACTTACGTCAGTATACTGGATGATAAAGTGTCTGCGTTGCCCTTCCGAGTAAACAGAAAGGACATATTCACCGGGTTTGCCGTGACTTTCTCGGACCAGAAAATCTCCTTGCTGTTTCAGCAGCTCCTGGGCTTCTATCCGAGGAACAGCTCCATGATACCAGTCTTGCTCAGGTAATGGTCTCTCACTGGACGGCACCACATCAAAGAACTAAAACAAGAAAAAAATGTGCAAACTATTCATAACAATGCTTGGCGACTAAAGAAACTACAAGGAAAATACTTAATAATAGGACCGAAAATAGAAGGCAGATAAATAAATAAGTTGCATTAACAAAGTAAATACATCAATTTGGCCTTCATCAGTCAGGGAATGGAGCATACAAGTTGGGACGTTATGTTAAAGTTGTACAAGACACAGTGAGGCCACTAAGTATTGTGTTTAGTTTTGGTCATCCTGCTACAGGAAAGATGCTGTGAAGGTGGATAGAATGTAGCAAAGATTTACGAGGATATTGCCAGGACTGGAGGGCCTGAACTATAGGGAGAGGTTGAGCAGGCTAAGACCTAATTCCTTAGAGAGCATAAAGCTGAGGGGTGATCTGATAGAGGTGTGTAAAATCATGAGGTGAATGTACACCATCTTTTACCTTGAGTAGTGGGATCAGGAACTGGAGGGCATAGGTTTACGTTGAGAGGGCAAAGATTTAATAGGAACCTGAGGGCCAACTGTTATCGAAGATAGAACAAAATACTGGAGTAACTCAGCGGGACAGGCAGCATCTCTGGAGAAAGGGAATGGGTGATGTTTCATGTTGAGATCCTTCTTCAGACTGCATCTGTAATTCCTTCCTACAAATTTGGCCAACTGTTATCTATGAGTATTGTGTTTACAGACCTGTTATGCTGCTGCATGTAAGAATTTCATCCTTCTGTTTTCGGTACATATGATAATTAGGCACACATGACTTTTGACTCCCTCTCTTGACTAATATCCCCCTCCCTTTCTCTTGTTTTCCATCCCAACCAAGCCAGTCATTTACTCCTTTCCCCTCCTCCGTATGCTCATCTCCTATCCCGAGACCTACATTTCCCTTTTCTCCTCCCTGTCCCCTTCCACCATTTACCTGCCTCTGGTTTTACATTTCATTCTTCCTCTACTTTCATTAGCAGACTTATTTTTGTTTCCTGATGACGTCACAATGGCTCTGCTCACGGCCAGCTATGCAGTTTTCAATGCGCAGCCTGCTGGGCACTGTTTTTGCACGAGCTGCGAGTTACGTTAACCCCCACCCACCCCACACGCAGTAATTTTGTCGCCTCCCGCTCGCCATGAATCGCACTCGACCGGCCGGCCTGCCCCACCCTGCCTGCAGCCCTTGGTCTAGTATTATACTAAAACTCTTCCCTTTGTTCTCAATATTCTAAATTTCAGTGCGTATGCATGGTTGTGTTGGCTTTCTTTTAATCTTCTTAACTTGTATCTTCTTCCAAAACGCTTGGCCACAACCTTCCCATTTTCACACATGCTACTCACATTTTTCCCCTCAACGGGATAAACATCTTCCCGTGGCATCTATATTACTAAAAGTCTGATCTTGACCGCTTTTGGCCCACTGTGCTGCGATTTCCGAGAGAACGCCGCCACCTACGGCCGTCATTTTTGGCCAACTCACTCAGAGCCCCCCTCCGCCTTCCGGGCCCGGAGGATTTTTCCCATCGGTGAAAAATCAGAGAGATATTCATGTTTTTTTAAAAAGTTGCCATTCTCTCTGCTGCCCCCGCTGGCGGCAGGGGGGAAGGACTATAAAACCTGGAAGTGTAGTCCCTCACTCAGTCTCTGCCAGACCCAGGAAGCGAGAGGGTCACGGCTCTCTGAGCTGCGAATAAAACTGAACACACTTCTACTCCACGGTGAGTCCCCTCGATGCGACTGTAAAGTGGCTGCTGCCCACTTGTTTGCCTCGCCTTTTTTAAAAGTTTGTATTCACAAAAGGAATTTTGGTTGTCAGGTGGCTGCAGCTCAATTGTTTGCTCGCCTTTTTAACAAGTTTGTGTTCGTAAAATGAATTTTGGTTGTCAGGTTGTTGCAGGCCAATTGTTTGCCTAGCCTTTTTTACCAAGTTTGTGTTCACAAAATGCATTTTGGTTGTCAGGTGGCTGCAGCCCAATTGTTTGCCTTGGCTTTTAAAATCGTTGCAACAGTTGGATGCCAGCCCAAGAATCCATTCGGCCCACAATGTCTATACTAGCCCTCTTGAAACCAGTACATTTGGCCCACAGCACCCATACTAGCGCAACAGCACGCCCCACCCACTGGCGAGCAATATTGGAATTGGTGGAGAAGTGGAATATTGCATTGGTGACCAGCCCCCCCGTGTGATGCTGGGACCCAACGGGTCCCACTCAGTCCAGTTCCAACCTATATTTCCAAAGTTTTTAAAGTTTTAATCGTTCCCCCCTCCCTCTCTATCCCACTCCCTCTCTAACCACACCTGCGCAGTTGGGAGTAATGCGTGAGTGGATAGGGTGGGGGAAAAGGAGCAAATTAATAATATTAATATAATATCAAGGGGGGGGGGGGTTAGTGTGTGTGTGTAGGGGGTGGTTAGTGTGTGAATGTGATGCTGCAGACCCCCCCCCCCCCCACCACCACAACCACGCGTTGAGGGGACGGGACCCAACAGGTCCCCCTTGGTCTAGTATTATACTAAAACTCTTCCCTTTGTTCTCAACATTCTAAATTTCCGTGTGTATGCACGGTTGTGTTGGCTTTCTTTTAATCTCTTTAATTTGTATCTTCTTCCTAAACGCTTGACCACAGCCTTCCCATTTTCACACATGCTACTCACATTTTTTCTCTCGATGGAATAAACATCTTCCCGTCGCATTCCAACCTATATTTCCAAAGTTTATGAAGTTTTAATCGTTTATTTCAAAATATTAACTGCTTTTCAGTTATGGATCTCATTTTCGCCACATCACAATTGGACAGGGGTGAGATATTGCAACCTTTATGTGTTTCGACGAATGCAATCTGGCGTGCACAATCAAATAAGATCAAATAGAACGTGATCCTCCCCCTCCCTCTCTAACCCCTCCCTCTCTGGCCCCCCTCTCCCCCCCTCTCCCTCTCTGGCCCCCCTCTCCCCCCCTCTCCCTCCCTGCCCCCCCCGCCACCCCCTCCCTCTCTGACCCCCTCTCCCTCTCCAGGGAGTGGTGAGTATTGGGCCTATGGGTGAGTGCTGGAGTATTGCGTTTGTGGACCAGCCCTCCCCTGTGTCTCTACCCCCCCACCCCTCCACCTCTACCACTCCCCCTCTCCCTCTCTACCCCGTCCCCCTCCCTCTCTACCCTCCTCCCTCTCCCTCTCTAACCGCGTCTGCGCAGTTGGGGTTATGCGTGAGTGGATAAGGCGGGGGTTGGGGGAAAAAGGAGCAAATGAATAATATTAATATCATATCAAGGGGGGAGGTTAGTATGTGTGTGGGGGGTGATTAGTGTGTGTGTGTGTGTGTGTGTGTGTGTGTGTGTGTATGTGTGTGTGTGTGTGTGTGTGTGTGACGCCGCAGGCCTCCGCCCCACAACCCAACGGGTCCCACTTGGTCTAGTTACATTTTAAAAGCGTTAAATGAGAGAATCCACGTACAAACTTTAGGCAGTTTTATAGAGAAATTGAGTAATTATGCCTCAGAAAGTAATTCTTAAGGGGTTGGACAGGCTAGATGCAGGAAGATTGTTCCCGATGTTGGGGAAGTCCAGAACAAGGGGTCACAGTTTAAGGATAAGGGGGAAATCTTTTAGGACCAAGATGAGGAAAACCTTTTTCACACAGAGAGTGGTGAATCTCTGGAATTCTCTCCCGCAGAAGGTAGTTGAGGCCAGTTCATTGGCTATATTTAAGAGGGAGTTAGATGTGGCCCTTGTGGCTAAAGGGATCAGGGGGTATGGAGAGAAGGCAGGTACAGGATACTGAGTTGGATGATCAGCCATGATCATATTGAATGGCGGTGCAGGCTCGAAGGGCCGAATGGCCTACTCCTGCACCTATTTTCTATGTTTCTATGTTTCTAAATGTTACACAATGTTGTAACATTTCCAGTACGTTTTATAGTGAACATAATTTATTAATATGTGGAATCATGTCAATAATTTCCCCCAATTATGGTTGAAAAGATTCCTGCTCAATGGCTGCGAACCAACATTGAACCCCCAGAACCTTCAAAGTTGCAGCACATGTAGATTAATGCACAAGTTATGATACTCTTCAATGTTGGCAAATACAAACAGAAATGTTATCATAACGACAGCAGATATTAGACTCTCCAATTCTTTAGCAAAGATATGAAGACCACACACTAGCAGCGACAGGATGTTTTTTCTGCTTCTGTGTAAACTAAATTTTAATTTTAGTTTTAGAGATACAGAGCAGAAACAGGCCCTTCGGCCAACCGGGTCCGCGCAGACCAGCGATCCTTGCACAGCAACACTATCCTACACCCACTAGGGACGAAACTGAAGATCTCGGAGTAAACCCACACAGATCACGGGGAGAACGCACAAATTCCGTACAGACAGCACCTGTAGTCGGGATCGAATCTGGGTCTCCGGCGCTGCATTCGTTGTAAGGCCGCAACTCTACCGCTGCCCCACCGTGACCGTCATGTCCATAAGCCCAACGTCCATAAACTGAATTCTGTAATCTGTCTTTTAATACTTAGAGCATAGAAGATACAGGACAATGCAGAAACAGACCCTTTGGCTCACGATGTCTGTCTTTAACATGATGGCTACTTAAATTAATCATTTTTGCCTGTATGTGCTCTATATCCCTTCATTCCATGCATATTCAAGTGTTTATCTAAAAGCCTTTTAAACACCACTATCTTTTCTGCTCCCAGTACCACCCCTGACAGCACGTTCCAGGCACCTATGACTGTCTGTATATGAAAAAAAAAACTTGCCCAGCACATTTCCTTTAAGTTTTCCCCCTCTAACCTTATAACTGTCCTCTAGTATCTGACAATTCCAGAGAAAATAATTCACGTTGGTTCAATCTCCCCTTAAAGCTAATACCCTCTAAGAGTGAAGAATTTTTAAATGTCATGTATACTGGCAATGAAATGATGAAATTCTTACTTGCTGTAGCTTAAAAGGTCTGTAAACACAATAACATGCAGATTAATATATAATAATCAGTAATACAATAAATGAATAACTATAATATTAAATGACCGAATAAGGGCAAAACCGAGCCTAGAATGTAACCAAAGACACGGTCCATATCAGAAATTAATGTTGTGTTGTGTTCAAGCGCCTAATGGTTGCTCGGGAGAAGCTACTCTTGAATCTTGTGGTCACAATTTTCAGGTTCCTTTACTTTGGATGGCTGTATCAAAATGAGCACGAGGCCATGGTGGTGTTGTTCTTTGATGATACTCACTGCCTTTTTGATATGCTTCCTATAGATCCCTTTGATAGCAAGGAGGTCAATACCCATGATGGGTCGGACAATTTCTACCAATTCTCTGTTATCTCCTTCATTCCTGGGCATTTGAGTTGCCAAACCGAACCTTGATACAGACCAATCAGCTCCTTAGTCTTAATGTTAAGTGCAAGATTATTTCTTTGGCACCATTCAATCATATTTATAATCTCCTGCCTGTACTCTGAGTCATCATTATCCATTACATGTCGAACAACGATGGTATTGTTGGTAAATTTAATGATGGCATTGGAACTGTGTCTGGCTAAACAGTGATATGTATGGAAAGAATAGAGCAGGAGACAAAACAGTATTCTGGTAAATCTCTTCTGTACCCTCTCCAAAGCTTCCAAATCCTTCCTGTAATGGGACAATCAGAACTGCACACAATGCTCCAAAGTTCTATAAAGGTGTAACATGACTTCCTGACCACAGGAAGCATACCACATGCCATATCTACTTCTACTGATACTTTCAGAGAGGAATGGAATTGGAACTCAAGATCCCTCGGTACATAAATCCTACGGAGAGTCCTGCTATTAACTGTATATATTCCTCTTACATTCGACCTCCCAAAGTGCAAAACCTCATACTTGCTCAGATTAAAATCAGCCTTTTCTCCACCCATATTTGCAACTGATCCATATCCTGTCATATCTATCCTTTGACAGCCCTATTCATAGTTCGCATCTCCACCAATGTTTATGTCATTTGGAAACTTACTAACCAACCCATCTACATTTTTGTCCAAATAATGTATTTATATAATAAACACAGGTCCCAGCAGTGATCTCTGCAAAACCTCATTAGTCACAGTACTCCAGCCAAAATAACATGGGTTTTAAACCAGTTCCGAATCCAGAATACAAAGGCTTGTGTTCCCATAAATCTTAATCTCTGCATCAGCCTACCGTGAGGGACCTTGTGAAGTGCCTTACTAAAGGCCATGTGGACAACATCTGCCCTACCCACATCAATCATCTTTGTCGCCTCTTCAAAGAAATCAAACAAGTTTGTAAGAAACATAATGAACATTGTAATGAAAACAAAAACATAAGTTTTGTTGTTTCATTGCTTAGCTTGCTACCATCTTGTATATTAAGCATAAATGCAAATAAGAGAGTGAGAGATCAGTGAAAATCTTAAACTGATACTGAACAATTTCAAATGAAAAAGTGATTGGGTCCCAATGTTTTTTTATATTAATTCATTTCTGTAATTATTACTCAAATGTACCAGATTATTATAAATGAGATACAAATAGCAGCAATGCAAAAATGGTTAATCTCCACATGTTCAGGGTAACTAGATAAGGAGAATGATTTCCAGTCTTTCCAGCAACATCCATGATTGTTTTGAAAATTATTGATTAAAAAAGCAGAAATTATATGGCAAATAATATCTAAGACAATATTGTTAACTTACGGATGAAGTTAAATAAGTCTTCGGTGATCGAATCATCCCTGCAATGGAGTGTCGAATGGAATCAAATTTTGAAACCTTATCTTTTCCTTTATCCTGAAAAAGAACACGGATCACTCAAGAAACAGAATGCACACATTCTTTAAAAACCTGTAAAATCAAACCTGATCAAAATGTAATTGTTATCTTTGTCAATCCATACAAGCCGAAGTGCAAATGGATTTTTTGCCAAGTTCAGTGTTGGGGAGGCAGAGGAGTGCTGGTATCTTACATTCGGGAACGGGTTGCGCTGGGGGATCAGGCCTCCCATGTGACAGGGACCCAACGGGGAGAGAGTTGGAATATTGCGTTGGGGGAGCAGATCCAACGGGTCTGCACTTGGTCTAGTACTCTACAAAACCACTTCAGCTGAGGATAGCAAGAACACGCCAAAGTAAATGCATTCCAAACAACTGTTTCCAATTTAGTTCATGCAGATCATCTAGATTCAGATGATTGAAAAATAACAAACTTACAAACAATAAACCCTATTATTCCGTGCAACTGCTTTATAAAACTGCTCATTGTAACTAGTCTCATTTGCACAGGAAGCATGGAAATAAGTGAGTTTGAATTATTTTACTTTATTTTATTGCTTTTAATTTGCCTTTTATAATTCTCTGCCTCCAGCAATGTTATATCTTCAATCATTATTGATATAATTCATCCCTTCTTTATCATTGGAAAGAGGAACTTAAATTTTACGACATTATTTGGCAGTCAAGATAACCTTATGGCTTTTGCCACTTGTTTACTTTAGTTTAGAGAAACAACGTGGAAACAGGCCCTTCGGCACACTGAGTACGTGCCGGTCAGTGATCACGCGTCACAGGTTCCATCCCACACCCTAGGGGCAATATTCACAAGAATATTAACCTGCAAACCTGCACGTCTTTGGGATGCGAGAGGAAACCTGAGCACCTGGAGAAAACCCACACGGTCACATGGTGAACTCCATACAGACAACACCTGTAGTCAGGATTGAACCTAGGTCTCTGGCTCTTTAAGGCAGCAAATCAACCACTGCGCCATTGTGCCGTCCTGTGAGTGAGGCTCATATGGAATTAAATGCTGATGTCCAAAGTTGCTGCTCAACCAAACACGACATTCGGTATTATGAAATTGTTATACTTCCGTGGTGGATATAAATCAAACTTGCTCCAGAAATGTATATTCCGTATTATATTTCCACACAACATAGGACGCTGTGAAAACAAAGAACTGCAGATGCTGGTTTACACAAAATGACACAAAGTGCTGGAGTAACTCAGTGGGTTAGGCAGCGCCTCTGGAGAACATGGATAGGTGACGTTTCAGGTCGTACCCTTCTTCAGACTGAGTGTGAGGTGGTGGTGGGGGAGGGGGCGAAGAAAGCTTGAAGAGAGGAGGGGCAGGACAAAGCCTGGCAAGTGCTAGGTGGACACAGGTGAGAGGGATTTTTGCTAGGCAGATGGTTAAACAAAAGACCAGGTGAAGATGTGAAACAAAAGTACTAAAGAGTTACGAGTTGTGAAGTTAGAGAAATTAATGTAGGTGGAAGTAGAGGGGGAGGGGAGAAATAGGTGCGAGTCCAGATGAGGTCCATGGGGAGTGGGACAAGGGTAGAGAAGGGAGGGACCATCTAAAATTAGAGAATTCAATGTGTATACCATTGGGCTGTAAGTTGCCCAAGCAGAATATGAGGTGTTGTTCCTCCAGTTTGTATGTGGCCTCATTCTGGCAATGGAGGAGGCCCATGAGAGAAAGGTTGGCATAGAAATGGAAAGAGAAGTTAAAATTGTTCACAACCAGGAGATCCAATAGGTTTTGGCGGGCCGACCACAAGTGTTCGGCAAACGGTCGCTGAGTCTACTCTGTTCATCCCATTGATTCTCTGCCGGCTCTCCAAGTCATCCCATCTCCAAGTAATCCCAGTATATCCATCTGTTACCCAATTCTCTGATTTACAGTGGCCAATTAACAACAACCAGCAAATCTTTGGGATTGGGGGGAAGAGATTAATTGTATTAGTGCATTTGGACTTTTGACAAAGTCACACATGAAAGATATGTTTAAAATAAAACCAGCATGGGATTGGGATAATATACCATAATGGATGCAAAGCACACTAAGCAGTCAGGCAGCATCAATGGAAAAATTAACAGATTTAATATTTCAGATCAAAAACTCTTTGTCAGAACTGGAAAAGAGGGAGAAAAAAAACTGTTAAGTTTTAGAAAGGTTGTTGGGAGGGATAGATAAAACAATCTTGTATTATTTTTGTGGTAAGGATGCAGGATAATCAAACAATGGGTCAGGCAGCAATCGCAGGGTAACATGGATAGGTGACATTTCAGGTTGGGACCCTTCTTCAGACTCAGCCCTTCTTCAGAATGGAGATATAAACCCCGGACACTGCAGTTAAAATTCAATCTATAGCAACTAGTTTTTGTAAATTACACAATTAAACACAACCAATTTTTAATATTGATTGATGATCCCAACCTCAGCAAGGCATTCAACAAGGTTCTGCATAGTAGGGTGCTCTGGAAGGTTAGATCCCACGGGATCCAAGGAGAGATAACTGAATGGATAGAAAATTGGCTTCATGGAAGGAAGCAGACGGTGATGGTTGAAGGTTGATTTTCGGATTGAAGGCATGTGACAAGTGGTGTGCCTCAGGATTCGGTGCTGGGCCCATTGCTGTTCGTCATCTATATCAATGTTTTGGATGAGAACCTACATGGCATTATTGGTAAGTTTGCAAATGACACAAAAGTGGGTGGTATTGTAGATAGTTGTCAAAAATTGCAGCAAGATCAAAAAATAAGAAGGGTTTCGGCCCGAAACATCACCTATTTCCTTCGCTCCATAGATGCTGCTGCACCTGCTGAGTTTCTCCAGCATTTTTGTGTACCTTCAAAAAATACATTGGTGAGCAGGCATTTAGAGTACATTGTTCAGTTCTGGGCACCATGTTTACAATGTTGTGTCAAGAAGTTGTCAAGCTGGAAAGCGTGCACAGAGGATTTACGAGGATTTTGCCAGGACGTGAAGGCCTGAGGAATCCTTTGAAATCTTTGAAAAACAGCTTGGGCAGATGTGCAAAATAAAACCAAAAGTAGAGCAAATTCATTTGCTGCCATCTGCTGGTTCAACCTCACCAATACAACATGAATATTGTCAGCAACACTGCCAACTTCTATTTCAAAGCTGTTCTGATCCATCTTTATCCGTTACCACATTAAGCACAAGATATATTGCATTCCTTTCAGATGTAAAAAAATCTTTCTTCCCCTTCATTTTGCTCCAGACCTATCTCACTCAGTCCCATGCCTTGCCATGTTTCTGTGATCCTGATCTTCTCATGATCCTGGATGATCATTTCTCAGCAGATATCTCGATTTCATTGCCCTTATATCCAGAATGCAGCAAAATCAAAGCCCAACATGACATTGAGCTCTTTTTCTGTTGTTATCAAAATCTACCACCATAACATCGACATCATTGTTTCCATTTTCCTCATTTATTGTTACAAAACTCTCTTTGGTTTTCAAAACTCAGATATAGTGTTCAAAATTTCTTACTGCTGGTACTGCTGTGATTTGTCTAAATTAGCTCAATATTCCAGAGGCCGTACATCAGCTCTTGGACACATCCGTGACCCCATCACAGAAAATCAGGCTATTGCCTCCCAGACAAACATTATCTTTCTTTGGGACATCCTTCCTCCAGAGAATCCAATCTTTGAGTCCCCCAACCCCACAACCCTACATAGTGTGCTTCTACTTCTTTTCCAAGGATGTGCATGCAGGAATGCCCAGGCAGATCCACTGTTTCAGCCTACTCATGCCTCAATGAACTATCTGAATATTTGACTTCATCTTTCCTACCTGATCTAGTTTTTCTCACTTGACACTTTGATGAGGTACACCTCTTTGACAGCTTCCATTTCCTCACCCCAATCTCCTCATCGTCACTATGCACAATCCGTCTATACCTGCATCCCAAACCAAGATACTCTGAGGGCCCTCCACATCTGCCTTGAACGGTCAGTTTCTCTCCATCAACACATTTATTCAACAGCTGAACTCAATCTTACATTGAACAGCAACTACTAAACTCCACTCATTTCCTCCAGATCAAAAGGTATAGTTAGGGCCTTTGTTTCAGCCTCCCTCACTCAATTCATTTTCTGGTGCAAAGGTGATTCATTTAATACTGCTTTCAGTAATGCTTTGGTATTGCAACATTCATGGCAAGCCATTGATTCCTACAGCTATTTTCCCAGTTTCTATGTCCCACTGAAGAGTCTTTACACTGGTAGACAAAAGTACTGGAGAAACTCAGCGGGTGCAGCAGCATCTATGGAGCAAAGGAAATAGGCAACGTTTCGGCCCAAAACGTTGCCTATTTCCTTCGCTCCATAGATGCTGCTGCACCCGCTGAGTTTCTCCAGCACTTTTGTCTACCTTCGATTTTCCAGCATCTGCAGTTCCTTCTTAAAGTCTTTACACTGGAATGTTTCCGAGACGCCTTTGTTTTTTGAGTGTTGTGTTCTTCTTCTAGTTGAAATAGCACCTTGGGTCTCATCTACTCTCCCCAATGCCACAAGGATAGGGTTTGTCAGGTCATCACCTTCCACTTCAGTAACTTTCACATTCAATGGATCATCCCTCACAGTTTTTACTTCTTACAAGCAATTCCATTCCTTCCTTTCCTGCATTATTCCAATTCCAATTGGAATTGGAATTCCAATTCCAAGACACATCCATTCCTTCCCTTCCAGCATTATAAAGGGACCCCATGGTGGCTTGCTGGTTCACTCTTCCATTTTTCTGACCATTACACTTCACATCACACTTTCTGATAAAATCACTGGAGATGAGACACCTGTTCTTTTATCTTAACACTTTCCACTGTAAAGGGGTAAGAAAAATATGTTCAGGTGTAGCTGCAATTCTTTTCTTCCAATCTTGTGTTTTGCTTTGGTTGCTTACAATGTGGTCTCTTGTATACTGGGTAGTCAAATACAGTTTGACTTGGCAGAACGCCTGGATTCAAGAGCACTCCATCTGCAAGAGCAACCTTGAGCTTTCATACCTGTCATTGTAATTCTCCATCATTTTCACTCTGACCTTTCTTTCTGTTGCCTCCTACACTGTTCTAACAAACCCCAATGTAAATGAGTGGAACAGCACCTCGTCTTCTACCAAGTCACTATGAAGCCTTTGGGACTAAATATAGATTTCAATGAATTTAGATAACTTACCCTTTCCTATTTGTTTCAGAACTGCTATATCACATATTGGCACATCGCGACGCCCTGTGTCTCCCAAGAATTGGAGAAATAGCGACAATTCCCCTACCTGTCTCAAGGCTGCTCACACGGAGCAGTCTTGTATCCCTTTCGTACAGCCGACAGGAACTTCTGGACTTCAGTTCCTGCGGCTGCAACAACTTTCTGGGCGATCTCCGTCTCGTTCCTGAGCTCGTCAGAGCAGCAGAGCACCGGAGCGTCACCAGGGCTGGAGAACGCCACCGAAGCCGCGGGGCTGGAGACCGCCAGCAGAGCCGCGGGGCTGGAGAACGCCAGCGAAGCCGCGGGGCTGGAGAACGCCAGCGGTGCCGCGGGGCTGGAGAACGCCAGCGGAGCCGCGGGGCTGGAGAACGCCAGCGGAGCCGCGGGGCTGGAGAACGCCAGCGGAGCCGCGGGGCTGGAGAACGCCAGCGGAGCCGCGGGGCTGGAGAACGCCAGCGGAGCCGCGGGGCTGGAGAATGCCAGCGGAGCCGCGGGGCTGGAGAACTCCACCGGAGCCGCGGGGCTGGAGAACGCCAGCGGAGCCGCGGGGCTGGAGAACGCCAGCGAAGCCGCGGGGCTGGAGAACGCCAGCGGTGCCGCGGGGCTGGAGAACGCCACCGGAGCCGCGGGGCAGGAGAACGCCAGCGGAGCCGCGGGGCTGGAGAACTCCACCGGAGCCGCGGGGCTGGAGAACGCCAGTGGAGCCGCGGGGCTGGAGACCGCCAGCGGAGCCGCGGGGCTGGAGAACGCCACCGGAGCCGCGGGGCTGGAGAACGCCAGCGAAGCCGCGGGGCTGGAGACCGCCAGCGGTGCCGCGGGGCTGGAGAACGCCACCGGAGCCACAGAGGCGCGGAGCAACAGAACACCAGCACGCACCAAGCCAGCTCGGCCAACCGGAAGTACCAACAGACGGCGACGCTTACGAAAGCACCGCCGGGGACGCAGAGGTGGGTTAAAGGCCAGGTTAGAGCTAGCCCCACACAGGCTGGCGATTCCTAGCCTTTTCCTCGCCAACGTGCGCTCACTGGCAAACAAAATGGACGAACTCCGGCTAAGGATCACCTCCCACAACTGGATCAAAGACTGCAACATCCTGACCTTCACGGAAACTTGGCTCAACATCGACGTTCCTGATAGCGCCATCCAGCTAACGGGGCATAATTTACTCCGAGCGTATAGGACAACAGACCAGAGGTGGGGGTCTGTGCATTTATGTAAATAAAGCATGGTGCACGGACTCCACCATGATCGAGAGTCACTGCTCAGCTAACCTAGAGTTCCTCTTGGTTAGATGCAGACCGTTCTATCTGCCCAAAGAGTTTACCTCCACTGTTGTGACTGAAGCCTATATTCCTCCTGATGCTAATGCCAAGCTTGCAATGAAAGAGCTGCATACAGCCATTAGCAAACAACAGACTCACAACCCCGAGGCAGCCTTCATTATTGCGGGTGACTTCAATCACTCCAACCTGAAGACTGTACTCCCCAAATTCCACCAACATGTCTCCTTCGCCACTAGAGAAGACAAGACACTGGACAAAGTCTACACTAACATGGCTAAAGCATACAAAGCCGTCCCCCTCCCCCACCTTGGACAGTCTGATCACCTCTCATTGTTCCTGCTCCCAAAGTACTCCCCACTCATCAGACGGCTTAAACCCACTGTGAGGACAGTTAAAGTCTGGTCAGAGGAAGCGGACTCCACACTTCAGCAGTGTTTTGGAAACACTGACTGGAAGGCGTTTGCAGCCCAGGCCACCCTTGACTCCCACACGGACATTGATTCCTATACATCCTCTGTTCTGGACTTTATAAACTCCGCCATCAACAGTGTCACCTTCCTCAAATGGGTGACCATATTCCCGAATCAGAAGCCATGGATGAACAGCGAGGTCAGGCTACTGCTGAAAGCACGGGACACTGCTTTCAGGTCAGGCGATGCCCGAGCCTACAGTTCATCCAGGGCTAACCTGAAGAGGGGCATCAAGAAACATAGAAACATAGAAATTAGGTGCAGGAGTAGGCCATTCGGCCCTTCGAGCCTGCACCGCCATTCAATATGATCATGGCTGATCATCCAACTCAGTATCCCGTACCTGCCTTCTCTCCATACCCTCTGATCCCCTTAGCCACAAGGGCCACATCTAACTCCCTCTTAAATATAGCCAATGAACTGCCATAAGCTCAGGATTGAGGAGCACTTCAACAACAACTCCGACCCCCGACGCATGTGGCAAGGCATCCAGGCCATCACGGACTATAGACCCACCAACACCACCCCCACATCCAGCAACACCTCCTTCCTTGAGGAGCTTAACCACTTCTATGGCCGCTTCGACAGGGACAATCTAGAGACAGCAACACTTCCTTCCTTGAGGAGCTTAACCACTTCTATGGCCGCTTCGACAGAGACAATCTAGAGACAGCCATCAAGGCTGTGCTCCGTGCTGATCACCAACCCCTCACACTCACCCCCTACCACGTGTACGTGGCACTGAGTAGGACTAATGCACGTAAGGCTGCTGGCCCTGATGGCATCCCCGGGCGCGTCCTCAGGGCCTGTGCTGCGCAGCTGACAGACGGCTGGACTGACATCTTCAACCTGTCACTTGCCCAAGCAGTTGTCCCCACGTGCCTTAAAACCACCTCCATCGTGCCGGTGCCAAAACACTCCACTGCGGCAAGCCTCAACAACTTCCGCCCAGTTGCACTTACTCCCATCATAACCAAGTGCTTCGAGAGGCTGGTCCGGCACACCTCAAAGGCTGCCTACCCTCCACATTGGATCCCTATCAGTTTGCCTACCGCAAGAACAGGAGTACGGAGGATGCCATCTCAACGGCACTTCACTCCGCCCTCTCCCACCTCGACAACAGAGACATAGAAACATAGAAAGTAGGTGCGAGAGTAGACCACCAGGCCCGTCGAGCCCGCACCGCCATTCGCTCATGGCTGAACACTAAACAGACACACTTACCCACAAACAGTAGACACAAGACACAGAACACAAGACACTACCCTCCCCTTTATACCGCTATCACCCCTCTCCACCCCAAGAACCTCGTGATCTCCTGGGGGAGGCAAAAAAACGGATAAAAACCCAGGTCCAATTCGGGAAAAAAATCCGGGAAATTCCTCTCCGACCCCAATCCAGGCGATCGACACTTGTCCAGGAGATCACTCAGGTCTTACTATACTAACCATACCTAGGTCCATATCCCTGCCCTCTCCCCGTAGCCCCTTATCCCCTTGGCAGCTAAAAAACCATCTATTTTAGACTTAAATATATTTAACGTTTCTGCTTCCACTGCTCCCTGGGGCAGTGAATTCCATAAATTAACCACCCTCTGGGTGAAGAAGTTCTTCCTCATCTCAGTTTTAAAAGAGCCCCCCCTTATTCTGCAACTATGTCCCCTAGTTCTAGTTTCCCCGATCATTGGGAACATCCTCGGTGCATCCACCCGATCAAGGCCCCTCACGATCTTATATGTTTCAATGAGATCGCCTCTCATTCTTCTAAACTCCAAAGAGTAGAGTTCCAGCCTACTTAACCTTTCCTTATATGTCAATCCCCTCATTGCAGGAATTAATCTTGTAAACCTTCGCTGCACTGCCTCCAGGGCTAGTACATCCTTTCTTAAGTATGGACCCCAGAACTGTACACAGTATTCCAAATGTGGTCTCACTAATACTCACATTTACGTAAGAATGCTGTTCATCGATTACAGCTCAGCATGCAACACCATTATACCCTCTAAACTGATCACCAAACTCGGTGACCTGAGCATCGACCCCTCCCTCTGCAACTGGATACTGGACTTTCTAACCAACAGACCCCAGTCTGTTAGGTTAGACAAGCACACCTCTTCAACCCTCACCCTGAACACCGGCGTTCCACAGGGCTGTGTGCTGAGCCCCCTCCTCTACTCCCTCTTCACCTATGACTGCACACCTGTACATGGTACTAACACCATCATCAAGTATGCAGATGATACAACGGTGATTGGCCTCATCAGCAACAACGATGAGTCGGCCTATGGGGGGAGGTCCAGCTCCTAGCAGCATGGTGCGCTGACAACAACCTGGCCCTTAACTCCAAGAAGACCAAGGAGCTCATTGTTGACTTCAGGTAGTCTAGGGGCGGCACGCACACCCCCATCCACATCAACGGGACGGAGGTGGAACGTGTTTCCAGCTTCAGGTTCCTGGGTGTCAACATCTCCGATGACCTCTCTTGGACCCACAATACCTCAACTCTGGTCAAGAAGGCTCACCAGCGTCTCTTCCTCCTGAGGAGACTGAAGAAGGTCCATCTGTCTCCTCAGATTCTGGTGAACTTCTACCGCTGCACCATCGAGAGCATCCTTACCAACTGTATCACAGTATGGTATGGCAACTGTTCTGCCTCCGACCGGAAGGCACTGCAGAGGGTGGTGAAAATTGCCCAATGCATCACCGGTTCCTCGCTCCCCTCCATTGAGTCTGTCCAAAGCAAGCGTTGTCTGCGAAGGGCGCTCAGCATCGCCAAGGACTGCTCTCACCCCAACCATGGAATGTTTACCCTCCTACCATCCGGGAGGCGCTACAGGTCTCTCCGTTGCCGGACCAGCAGGTCCAGGAACAGCTTCTTCCCTGCGGCTGTCACACTACTCAACAATGTACCTCGGTGATTGCCAATCACCCCCCCCCCGGACACTCCTCCCACAGGAAAAACACTATGACTGTATGCATGTAAATAGATTTATTTATTGAAATCATATTCTATGTCGCTCTTCCAGGGAGATGCTTACTGCATTTCGTTGTCTCTGTACTGTACAAATGGTATGTGAATGGTATGTTAGCTTTCATAGCAAAAGGATTTGAGTATAGGAGCAGGGAGGTTCTACTGCAGTTGTACAGGGTCTTGGTGAGACCACACCTGGAGTATTGCGTACAGTTTTGGTCTCCAAATCTGAGGAAGGACATTATTGCCATAGAGGGAGTGCAGAGAAGGTTCACCAGACTGATTCCTGGGATGTCAGGACTGTCTTATGAAGAAAGACTGGATAGACTTGGTTTATACTCTCTAGAATTTAGGAGATTGAGAGGGGATCTTATAGAAACTTACAAAATTCTTAAGGGGTTGGACAGGCTAGATGCAGGAAGCTTGCTCCCGATGTTGGGGAAGTCCAGGACAAGGGGTCACAGCTTAAGGATAAGGGGGAAATCCTTTAAAACCGAGATGAGAAGAACTTTTTTCACACAGAGAGTGGTGAATCTCTGGAACTCCCTGCCACAGAGGGTAGTCGAGGCCAGTTCATTGGCTATATTTAAGAGGGAGTTAGATGTGGCCCTTGTGGCTAAGGGGATCAGAGGGTATGGAGAGAAGGCAGGTACGGGATACTGAGTTGGATGATCAGCCATGATCATATTGAATGGCGGTGCAGGCTCGAAGGGCCGAATGGCCTACTCCTGCACCTAATTTCTATGTTTCTATGTTTCTATGTACACTGACAATGACAATTAAAGTTGAATCTGAATCTGAATCTGAATATTTGCAATATAAAGTCAGCTTTTTCTTTCTCCCCGGACACTGTCTGATCTTGTGGACATTTCTCATATTCCCCTTTTGGTTTCAGGTTTTTGCAAAACCCCTGATTCATCTCTCACCTCCTCCAAGTGGCTGAAGAGTTGTTTCCCAAATCAGAGTGAATTCATCCATCAAGAGGCTCATGTGCTCCTTGTCACATGACAACTCCAAGCAACTCCAGCACCCATAACTGAAGCCTTTTACGCTATCAATTGGGAGGAACAGTGGAATATCCTCCTCAAATCAGGATGTCTTCAGAAATTATTTTCATCTTATTTTCATGAAAACCAGCTATGATCCAATCAATGGATCCACAGATGTCTGTGTACTTTTTTCAATATTCCACGCCACATTGCTGCACCCTTTCTGTAACAAGCTCAATTGAGAGGTGAATCTAACCTGATGAACAGGCGGGGGAACTCTTCAAACTACATTGCCTCCACTCCAGAAGGAAGGTCACCACCAATCTCAGTAGTCAAGCTGCTGTAAGGTTTGGTGACTGAGTTCTGTGTCACCGTTATTCAATGATGTATATGAGAGCCATGATCATATTGAATGGCGGTGCAGGCTCGAAGGGCCGAATGGCCTACTCCTGCACCTATTTTCTATGTTTCTATGAGAGGATAGACCTTACGCTCAAAAAAAGCCCCTCTACCAAAAGGCTCCCACTGTGCAACATTGCACTCTGATAATTAAGTATCACAACAGGATCCTGAATATTGAACCATTTTCTCTTTTCTAAATGAACTAAAGCACAGCTTTTGAACCAGGGTGTTTGAAGAACAAGACTCCAAACCAAGCTCAGAGTCCATGCTTAACAAAGCTGCAGTAATCCCCGGCATCCAAAATGCTTCGGAGATGTGAAAAACTTGCACCAGGCACCTCAAAGCACTGGCTTGATACCACCATTGCCATGTCTGCATAATCTTCCAAATCCATTGGCAGCACAAGCAAACCAACCCTTCCCAGTGCACTCTCCCAGAACAACATCTCCTAAACCAAGGTCCTAATTATGTTCAGTTGGCTCCATCGGAGAGGCCACATCATTTGCATGCTTCACACCAGACTCCCAAGCCAAATATTTTATTCCAAACTCTGCAAAGGGAAGATATTACGCAGGTTTACAGAGGACAAAATTTGCTCGTGTTTTTAAACACTTCCTTGAGTAAGTTTTCCCACCTACCACCCCCTGGGAATCTGCAGCTTATGACTACTTCAAGTGGAGAAGGAGAATTCAGGATGTTACTGATAACTCTGCGTGCACTTGTCAGAAGTCCTGTGTGAACAGTCAAATGAATCCCACCCCTCACAACTTATCCACACAAATTGCAGCAAAGCTACCTCCTACCAAACCAAATCTGTAGGTGTGCCACATTGCCCTCAATCACTTCAGAATCACAATTCTTGATTTACGAAAAGCCTTTGATACTGTGAACCATCAGATCTTGATGACCAAACTGTCCTATTTTAACCTCTCTTTGAGCACGATGAAATGGATTGAGTCATATATGGTACAGAGAGAACAATGTGTTAGAGTGCATAACAGTAAATCTGCAACTTCTAAAAACCCTCTTGGTGTACCTCAAGGTTCAATCTTGGGACCGTTATTATTCAGTCTGTACATTAATGATTTACCAAGTAGCTGTCCATCAAATGTGACTTGCCAGATGTATGCTGACGATGCAGTTATGCATGTACATGCCAAAAGCAGACATCAAGCTGCACAAGACCTATCAGCTGCTATGATTAATGTGTCAAACTGGTTGCAGTTTTCTGATTTGCATCTAAATTTGTCAAAGACTGTCTGTATGTTTTTCTCCAAAAAGGCAAGTACAGATGCAGATCCGGATGTGTTTGTTCATGGAACAAAACTTAAAATTGTAAAGGAGTTTAAATATTTAGGAATCGTGATTGACTCACAGCTCGGTTTTAAACAACAGGTAAAAAGAACAGTGAATTTAATTAAATTTAATTTGTCCAATTTTAGATATATTAGGAATAATTTAACTACTGATTCGGCTAAATTATATTTTAATGCTATGATTATGCCATACATGACCTACGGTATAACGACTTGGTCATTGGCATGTAAGTCCACGATAAAGCCTGTTGAAATTGCTTACAAACAAGCCTTAAAAACTCTTGATAAAAAGCCCAGAATGTACCATCACTGCAGCATCCTTAAAAAATTTGATCTGCTGAGCTGGGAAAATGTAATAAATTATTTGGACTCAATTTTAGTTTATAAAATCATCCATGGACTAGCCCCACCTCCGTTAAAAGAATTTATAAAGAAGAACATAAATAGGTCGACAAGAGCAGCATCCAGGGGTGATTGTGTTGTCCCGTTTAAGAAAAGTGTATTTGGCCAGACAGTATTTTCCTATAGAGCGTCGCATACCTGGAACGCGATCCCCTGCTTCATACGGGATCTGCCAACCATCACCACATTTACAAAACAACTCAAAAAATGCTTACTGGAAAATCAAACCTGTATTCATAATCAACCGTAATATAATCATCTGGCAGTCTTTTATTGTTACTTTTTAACTTTATTGTCTGTTTTGTTATGTTTTTTGTTTGTATTTTGTTTTGATTCCTTTCTTATGGATTGAATGTGTTGTGATGTGTTAACCTGGTTTACCAGAGGGACTACAGATGGAAATTAGCCTATAGCTATAATCTTGCGTATTGCATGCAAATGTTTATAAATATGCACTGTCCTTAAAAAAAACAAAAAAAAAAAACAAACAATCTACAGAACTAAAATAGAAGCAACTCCTCATTGATCTTGAGAGATGGCGTAAGAAAAGAGTAGGAGTCAGTTTCCTTATGATCTCGGCAGAACTCCAGTACTCTCAGAATATAATGCCCATAATTCTAAATTCAAACTCTGCCACTCAAATCAGTGGTTCTTCTTGATGTTGTATAGGTCACCCTGCATGCAATCAGGGACTGTACTAACCGCTAAGATGTTGCAAATGGAATCAAAAATGTCCAATACACTACTGCTAGTAAACCGATGCTGCTAATTATACCCTATTCATTTAATAATGTGTTCGTACATAATGTTCCTCTTTAGATAGTTGTGTCTTTCCAGATCTGTCAGAGTTGCATCTGAACTATCTAAGAACTTAAAATTGAGAACATCACGCCAGTGATTTCATTGTGACTCAATGGAATGTAAAACCAATTAGACGAGACAAAAGTAAAAATGGACTCAGTAGTGAGAAACAGTCTGGGATTTTAATTTTCTAGCATGGAGCAAAAATAGTAGTTTATGTGAAGGATTTGAATCAAAACAAATCAACTCAACCACACTATCTCCTTTTCCCATTTTCCTTGTTGCACTCAATGACCGATTCCATTAAATTCTATGTATTTCTAAAAAAAAAGGCAGCTACATTGCCCTCCACAATGTTTGGGACAAAGACCTGTCATTTATTTATTTGCCTCTGTACTCCACAATTTGAGATTTTTAATAGAAAAAAATCACATGTGGTTAAAGTGCACATTGTCAGATTTTAATTAAGGCCATTTTTATACATTTTGTTTTGATCATGTGGAAATTACAGCAGTATTTATGCATAGTCCCCCCATTTCAGGCACCATAATGTTTGGGACACAGCAATAACATGTAAATGAAAGTAGTCATATTTAGTATTTTATTGCATGTCCTTTGCATGCGATGACTGCTTGAAGTCTGTGATTCATAATTAATTCATTAATTCCTTTGTTTCCTTACAAGAACCTTCAACTACAACTTTATCGTTAAAAATAAGTTATGTCAGTTACGCAATTTATTTTCTAAGTAGTAGCCTTAAAATTCCCCTGCAACTTTTTGATACTTTCCATCTACTCTCCTCTTCTGTTTTAACTATTTACACTTCCACTGGAACCATTTTTCACTTCTTTGTGTTTTTTTTTGTTATCCTCTCATTCAGCAGCACGTCTGCGTTTCACTGTACGAGAGCAGGTGCCGAAAATTGCTGGTTCATTCCCACAGTAAGATTGGACAGGACTGACAGTTCAGCTTTGAATGAAAATGCAAACTTCATACCATTGACTTTTGGAAAGTTGATTCAATGCAAAGTATTTCTAAACATTTAAATAACTGAAACTCTATAGTTAGGGGGTCAGACAGGCGATTCCGTGGACGCAGTCGGGAGAACCGGATGGTAGTTTGCCTCCCTGGTGCCAGGGTCTGGGATGTGTCTGAACGTGTCCAAGATACCCTGAAATGGGAGGGAGAGGAGCCCGAGGTCGTGGTGCATATAGGTACCAATGACATAGGTAGAAAAAGAGAAGGGGTCCTGAAAGGAGAATTTAGGGAGTTAGGAGGGGAGGTAAAGAGAAGGACCGCAAAGGTAACAATCTCGGGATTACTGCCTGTGCCACGGACAGTGAGAGTAGGAATGGAGCGAGGTGGAGGATAAATGTGTGGCTGAAGGACTGGTGCAGAGGGCAGGGATTCAAGTTTCTGGATCATTGGGACCTCTTGTGGAAGGTGTGACCTGTACAGAAAGGACGGGTTGCACTTGAACTCGAGGGGGACCAATATCCTGGCGGGGAGATTTGCAAAGGCTACTGGGGAGTCTTTAAACTAGAATGGTTGGGGGGAGGGACTCAAATAGGGAAAGCTAGCAGTCAGGGTGTGAGGCAGGAGGCAGAGAAGGGTAGCACTCGGACCCAAAATGTAGGGGGGAAAGAAGAAAACAATAATAAACAGAGAATAAGAGGTGGTGGGGTTCTTAAATGGGTGAGCAGAGAGACAGGGGGGTGTAAAATGGGGGTGGAAGCAATAGGTAGCAAGGTGAAAAGTAAAAGTGGCAGGCAGACAAATCCAGGGCAAAAATCAAAAAGTGCCACTTTTCAACTTAATTGTAAAAGGGGTAAGAGCGTTGTAAAAACAAGCCTGAAGGCTTTGTGTCTCAATGCAAGGAGCATTCGTAATAAGGTGGATGAGTTGAATGTGCAGATAGCTATTAATGATTATGATATAGTTGGGATCACGGAGACATGGCTCCAGGGTGACCAAGGCTGGGAGCTGAACATCCAGGGATATTCAATATTCAGGAGGGATAGACAGAAAGGAAAAGGAGGTGGGGTAGCGTTGCTGGTTAGAGAGGAGATTAATGCAATGGAAAGGAAGGACATTAGCTAGGAGGATGTGGAATCGGTATGGGTAGAGCTGCGAAACATTAAGGGGCAGAAAACGCTAGTGGGTGTTGTGTACAGGCCACCTAACTAATAGTGAAGTTGGGGATGGCATCAAACAGGAAATTAGAAATGCGTGCAACAAAGGTAAAACAGTTATAATGGGTGACTTCAATCTACATATAGATTGGGTGAATCAAATTGGCAGGGGTGCTGAGGAAGAGGATTTCTTGGAATGTATGCGGGATAGTTTTCTAAACCAACATGTAGAGGAACCAACGAGAGAGCAGGCTATTCTAGACTGGGTATTGAGTAATGAGGAAGGGTTAGTTAGGAGTCTTGCTGTGCGTGGCCCCTTGGGCAAGAGTGACCATAATATGGTTGAGTTCTTCATTAGGATGGAGAGTGACATTGTTAATTCAGAAACAATGGTTCTGAACTTAAAGAAAGGTAACTTTGAGGGTATGAGACGTGAAAAGGCCAAGATTGACTGGCAATTAATTCTAAAAGGGTTGACGGTGGATATGCAATGGAAGGCGTTTAAAGACGGCATGGATGAACTCCAAAAATTGTTCATCCCAGTTTGGCAAAAGAATAAATCAGGGAAGTTAGTGCATCCGTGGATAACAAGGGAAATCAGAGATAGTATCAAAGCAAAAGATGAAGCGTACAAATTAACCAGAAAAAGCAGCATACCAGAGGACTGGGAGAAATTCAGAGACCAGCAGAGGAGGACAAAGGGCTTAATTAGGAAAGGGAAAATAGATTATGAAAGAAAACTGGCAGGGAACATAAAAACTGACTGCAAAAGTTTTTATAGATATGTGAAAGAGATTAGTTAAAACAAATGTAGGTCCCTTGCAGTCAGAAACAGGTGAATTGATCATGGGGAACAAGGATATAGCGGACCAATTGAATAACTACTTTGGTTCCGTCTTCACTAAGGAAGACATAAATAATCTGCCGGAAATAGCAGGGGACCGCGGGTCAAAGGAGATGGAGGAACTGAGTGAAATCCAGGTTAGTCGGGAAGTGGTGTTGGGTAAATTGAATGGATTAAAGGCCGATAAATCCACAGGGCCAGATAGGCTGCATCCCAGAGTACTTAAGGAAGTAGCTCCAGAAACAGTGGATGCATTAGTGATAATTTTTCAAAACTCTTTAGATTCTGGAGTAGTTCCTGAGGATTGGAGGGTAGCTAATGTAACCCCACTTTTTAAAAAGGGAGGGAGAGAGAAACCAGGGAATTACAGACCAGTTAGTCTAACATCGGTAGTGGGGAAACTGCTAGGGTCAGTTATTAAAGATGGGATAGCAGCACATTTGGAAAGTGGTGAAATCATTGGACAAAGTCAGCATGGATTTACAAAAGGTAAATCATGTCTGACGAATCTTATAGAATTTTTCGAGGATGTAACTAGCAGAGTGGATAGGGGAGAACCAGTGGATGTGTTGTATCTGGACTTTCAGAAGGCTTTCGACAAGGTCCCACATAAGAGATTAGTATACAAACTTAAAGCACACGGTATTGGGGGTTCAGTATTGATGTGGATAGAGAACTGGCTGGCAAACAGGAAGCAAAGAGTAGGAGTAAACGGGTCCTTTTCACAATGGCAGGCAGTGACTAGTGGGGTACCGCAAGGCTCAGTGCTGGGACCCCAGCTATTTACAATATATATTAATGATTTGGACGAGGGAATTGAAGGCAACATCTCCAAGTTTGCGGATGACACTAAGCTGGGGGGGCAGTGTTAGCTGTGAGGAGGATGCTAGGAGGCTGCAAGGCGACTTGGATAGGCTGGGTGAGTGGGCAAATGTATGGCAGATGCACTATAACGTGGATAAATGTGATGTTATCCACTTTGGTGGCAAAAACAGGAAAGCAGACTATTATCTAAATGGTGGCCGATTAGGAAAAGGGGAGATGCAACGAGACCTGGGTGTCATGGTACACCAGTCATTGAAAGTAGGCATGCAGGTGCAGCAGGCAGTGAAGAAAGCGAATGGTATGTTAGCATTCATAGCAAAAGGATTTGAGTATAGGAGCAGGGAGGTTCTACTGCAGTTGTACAGGGTCTTGGTGAGACCACACCTGGAGTATTGCGTACAGTTTTGGTCTCCAAATCTGAGGAAGGATATTATTGCCATAGAGGGTGTGCAGAGAAGGTTCACCAGACTGATTCCTGGGATGTCAGGATTTTCATATGAAGAAAGACTGGATAGACTCGGCTTGTACTCGCTAGAATTTAGGAGATTGAGGGGGGATCTTATAGAAACCTACAAAATTCTTAAGGGGTTGGACAGGCTAGATGCAGAAAGATTGTTCCCGATGTTGGGGAAGTCCAGGACAAGGGGTCACAGCTTAAGGATAAGGGGGAAATCCTTTAAGACCGAGATGAGAAAAACATTTTTCACAGAGAGTGGTGAATCTCTGGAACTCTCTGCCACAGAGGGTAGTTGAGGCCAGTTCATTGGCTGTATTTAAGAGGGAGTTAGATGTGGCCCTTGTGGCTAAAGGGATCAGGGGGTATGGAGAGAAGGCAGGTACGGGATACTGTGTTGGATGATCAGCCATGATCATATTGAATGGCGGTGCTGGCTCAAAGGGCCGAATGGCCTACTCCTGCACCTATTTTCTATGTATCTATGAAACAGTTATTTTCCTTCAATATAGCAGAAAGAATATTAAGAAGTATACAGATAATATTTGCTCTCTGAATAAAGCACTCCAGTTATTTTACATGTTACTAACTTGTCCTTTACATGTTACTAACTTGTCCCCACACTATGTCAATGACATATGACATATGTCTGTAGAAGCTGATGTATATAAAATGGAATGCAAAAAAAAACATGAATTGCAGGGGCAAATTCAACTTTGAGTGCACAAAATTTCTGCAAGTTGATCAGGAATTGGAACTAAATAAACAAAGTTATCCGGTCCTCAGGAATGTAGGGGATTAGGGAGCAAATGTGAAAGGATACAATGAAAGGATAGGAATTATGAATTGGTGACTATGTATTGGAACAATTATAATAAAAATGAATTTACGACTCATGGCAAATTTGGAAAGAGAATGGTCTGGATAAAGGTACCCACCCCCCAACCAAAAAAAAAAAATCAGCAAATAGTTCAAAGAAAGATAAACTAAAAATTTAAATTAAAAAATTACAATTGTTATGCCACAGAGATTTATTATAATTTTAATTTAATACGTAACTGCAGTTTGATGCAAAACTCAGATTATACCGGCTGAGGATTTAACAACATCAAAAAATTGAGGAGTTGCTGCTTTTTATTTTAGCATTTCTGCGGCTGAAACAATGGCACAAATAATTTCATAGAAAGTTACACCGAGACAAAACAGAAACTGGAACAGAAAATTGCAAACTAAAAACCAGAATTTATAAACTGCTTTTAATGCAGCAACAGACAATTCTCTGAATAATATTACACTTTTCTTAATATAGTTTCTAGAACCGCAACTTAAGTCTTGGAAATAATGTAACTATTTTGCAAGGTATCTATTGTGGACGGTCTAGAATAAACCAAGAAAAACAATATAAAACTTGAGTGATCAGAAAGACACTATAAGTCATGAGAATACTCTCAAATAATGTGTCTCTGATTTTAAGTGTAAAGATGCCTATACAGTGTATGTGTGTATCTGTGCTTCATCCTTCTTCGTTTTCTGTTTCTGTTCATGTTTTAAAGTTAGCTTATAAAAGATCTATCAATTCAGATGAAAGATAGAAATCTGAAATTTCAGGCAATATGTTCCATACCTACTGTATGGCCAATGTCAACGCTTCCTACATTATTTTTTGTTATTTTGTTTTCCCCCCCTTGATTTTAAACTAATTTGGGCTGCAGGAAGTCATATATAAACAATATTGAAATGTTCGAATAGGGATGAGGTAACACCACAATAATACTTAACCATTTAATTTATGAAAAAGCCCTTCTGTATCTAAGTTGAGACTCCAAAAATCTTAGCCAGCAAACAACATTTTAGAAAATGAGTAATGGAACATCATTACCAGGATATGACTTCATTGCCATAATTTATGGCAAACTGGTGTCAAGCAGAGAAAGGAGAAGGATGGGGAAGTAACATGAAATAATAGTGAAAACAAGAGTTATTTTATGATATCAGGTTGAGCTTTTTAGTTTAGTTAACAGATACAACATGGATCACCCGTTCACACTAGTTCTATGTTTTTCCATCTGTCACTCCCAACACACTGGGGCAATTTACAGAGGTTGATTAATCTACATACCCACATGACTTTGCGTTTGGGAGGAAATCAGAGCACTTGTAGGAAAGTCACATGGTCACAGGGAGAATGTGCAAACTCCATACAGACAGCACCCAAGATCAGGATCGAACCCGGAACTCTGGTGCTGTGAGGCAGCAGCTCTACCAGCTGTGCCAATGTGCTGTCGTTGGCTAAGCTCGGATGTCTCTGGGTATATAAAAGTTTGAAGTGTTTTACTACTATATGTCCTTGTAACTGCATATGAGGACTAGTTCTTCCAAAAAAGCAAAATTATTTTTCCAAGCACCTAATTGATTTCCTAACTGAGCCTGCTTGTTGGACATAGGAAGATAGCTAGCTTTAAAACATAATTGACTTGTAGATTAAGGACGGTATAAATGCATGCTGCATGCGAGCCCATTGAACCTTGTTGGGCCGGTAGCATGGCAGTATGTAACTGGTGTAACTGACATACAGTTGATGGGTTTAAGAGGCATTATTTTCACGCTTTTTATTGTTATTTTAATAAACGTTTCATTTTTTATCTTATACGGTGAAGGTGTTCTTTCTTCATCAATGATTTGAATTCTTTAAACTTGTTTGTACCATTACATTTTGCCTTCGTTGGGAGGATTCGAACTGTGCAGGGAGCATGAAACGGGGTGTGCAAAGCAAATGTAAAGCATGGAGAATCTGATAGGCAGGTGGCCACCTGTTTTACATTTCCCCACATGGCCTCAGCTCACCCTTAATAATAATAATATATTTTATTATCATTGCACGTCAGTGCAACGAGATTTAGTATGCAGCTCCAACCGATGAGAAAGAAAAGTAAAATAAATAAATAAGCTGTGTGACGTGACCATCCGAGGGAGACAGTCCAGGGGGGATGGGGGGCACTCAGCAGGGCCAGTTCAGAGCCGCTATAGCTCTGGGGATAAAGCTGTTTCTGAATCTGGAGGTTCGGGCGTAGAAGGCCTTGTAACGTCTGCCGGAGGGAAGTAGTTCAAACAGTCCTTTACAGGGGTGTGATGAGTCTTTATGGATGCTGACGGCCTTCCTGAGGCACCGTGTGTGGTAGATGCCCTCCAAGGCTGGTAGCTCTGTCCCAATGATCCTCTGCGCTCTGTGGATGACGCGCTGAAGAGCTCTCCTCTCCGCCTCCGTGCAGCTGAGATACCACACAGAGATGCCATACGTTAATATGCTCTCTGTGGTGCAGTGGTAGAACGTTGTCAGCAGCTGTTGGGGCAGACCAGTCTTTTTTAATGTCCTCAGGAAGAACAGTCGTTGCTGTGCCTTCTTGACCAACGCAGCGGTGTTGGTGGACCATGTGAGGTCCTCTGAAATGTGAGTGCCCAGAAACTTAAAGCTGGACACTCTCTCCACACTTTCCCCGTAAATGGAGATTGGGGCGTATTCTCCATTATGGGACCTCCTGAAGTCAATAATCAGCTCCTTGGTCTTGGAGGTGTTTAGTGACAAGTTGTTGCGTGTGCACCAGTCCGCCAGGTTCTGCACCTCCGCCCTGTATTTTGTTTCATCACCGTTGGTGATCAGCCCAATCACTGTAGTGTCGTCTGCAAACTTCACGATGGTGTTGGTGTCGAATGCAGGAACACAGTCGTGAGTGAAGAGGGAGTAGAGCATGGGGCTTAGCACACAGCCCTGTGGTGTGCCGGTGCTCAGGGTGATAGTGGAGGACAGGTGCGGGCCCAGTCTCACTGCCTGCGGTCGCTCCGTCAGAAAGTTCAGGATCCAATCGCATATCGGCGAGCTGAGGACTAGCTGGTGGAGTTTGGTGGTGAGCATGGTGGGGATGACCGTATTGAATGCAGAGCTATAGTCAACGAAGAGCATCCTCACGTACGTGCCCTGTCTGTCCAGGTGAGTCAGGACAGTGTGAAGAGCCAGAGAGATGGCATCCTCTGTTGATCTATTTGCCCTGTATGCAAATTGATGAGAGTCCAGTGAGGCAGGGATGCTGGATTTGATATGGGAGAGGACCAGCCTTTCGAAGCACTTCATTGGGATTGGAGTTAGGGCAACCGGGCGGTAGTCGTTCAGGTTGGTGACTTTGGACTTTTTCGGCACCGGCACTATGGTGGCTGTTTTCAGGCACTTGGGGACCGTTGCCAGAGATAGAGATAGATTGAAGATTCTCGTGAATACCTCCGCCAGCTGTACAGCACAGTCCTTTAGTACCCTTCCCTGGACTCCATCCGGGCCTGCAGCCTTGCGTGGATTGATCCTACGCAGAGCGCACTGTACCTCCTGAGTGCTCAGTGTTAAGGCCTGTCCCTCCGCCATGGCCGGGGTTATTCCACTCCTGGTGGTGTTGCCAGTTTCGAACCGGGCAAATAAGGTGTTCAGTTCGTTGGCCAGTGTGATATCACCGTGGGGGCAGGCGGGGCTGCTCTTGTAGTCAGTGATGTCCCTGACACCCTGCCACATGCTTCTGGTGTCCGCGGCATTGAAGTGTTCTTCTACCCTTTGCCTGTGGATGTCTTTGGCCTTTTTTATGCCTTTGTTCAGGTTCGACCTGGCCGCACTGTAGGCAGAAGTGTCCCTGGATTTAAAGGCATTCTTGCGTGCCCTTAGCAGATCCTGAACCTCCTTGTTCATCCAGGGTTTCCGGTTTGGGAACATCTTTGAATGAATGAATGAATGAATGAATGAATGAATGAATGAATGAATGAATGAATGAAAACTTTATTGTCATTCAGATATACACCTAGACACAGTGCACCTTGAACGAAATTTCGTTGCATTTGACTCTCCAATCAGGTAAATAGTAAAAGTAAAAGTGCTAGGTGCGTCCATAAAAATGCCTCATGTGCATGGTTCTGTAAAATAAATATATATAAAAAGTTTTTTTTAAAAAGTGTCGATATTTAAAAAGTTCTAGCCTCGGTTTTGTTGATTGTTCAGTAATCTTATGGCCTGGGGGATGAAGCTGTTGCAGAACCTGGTTGTCCCGCTCTTCATGCTGCGGTACCTCCTCCCAGAGTTAAGCAGTATAAACAGTCCGAATTGTGGGTGTGTGGGGGCTCTGGTAATGCCCTTAGCTCTAATCAGACAGCGCTTGTACCCCATGTCCATGATTGAAGGAAGAGAAGTCCCAATGATTTTTTCCGCTGTCCTCACCACTCTCTGAAGGCACTTCCAGTCCGCAGCTGTACAGCTGCCGCACCACGTAGAGATGCAGCTGGTCATGACCGACTCAATTGTGCTTCTGTAGAAAGTGGCGAGGATGGGAGGGTGGAGGTGTAAACTTCTCAACCTGCGGAGGAAGTACAACCGCTGCTGTGCCCGTTTTGCCAGAGATGTAATGTTTGTGGACCAGTTTAAGGTGTCCGTTATATGCACCCCCAGGAACTTGATCTTTTTCACCTGCTCCACTGCTGAGTTGTTGATGCAAAGTGGAGTGTGACTGGGCTGAATTTTCCTTCTGAAATCGACGACAATCTCCTTGGTTTTGTTCACATTTAGGAGAAGGTTGTTCCTGCTGCACCAGCTCACGAGCTGTTCCACCTCCTCTCTATATGCCTGGTCGTCGTTATTGCGGATGAGGCCCACTACTGTTGTGTCATCCGCGTATTTGATGATATGGTTAGTAGTGGACCTGGCGACACAGTCATGTGTCATCAATGTGAAGAGCAGCGGACTCAGGACACAGCCCTGAGGGGATCCGGTGCTCAGTGTGATGACCGAGGAGGTGTTCTTCCCCACCCGCACAGACTGGGGTCTTTCAGAAAGGAAATCCAGGATCCAGTTGCACAGTATGGTATTGAAACCTAGGGGTGCCAGTTTGCTCACCAGATGCTGGGGGATTATCGTGTTAAATGCTGAGCTGAAATCAACAAACAGCATCCGCACGTGGGTGTTCCTCTCCTCCAGGTGTTGTAGGCTCAGGTGGACTACAGAGGAAATAGCATCCTCTGTGGAGCGGTTCGGGCGATAAGCAAACTGGAACGGGTCAAAACTGGAGGGGAGTTTAGAGACCATGTGCTGCTTAATAAGCCTCTCAAAGCACTTCATTATTATTGGTGTGAGTGCTACGGGGCGGTAATTATTCAGGCAGGTTATTGTAGACTTTTTGGGAACTGGTATGATGGTGGCTGTCTTGAAACATGATGGAACAATGGCCTGGTTCAGGGAGATGTTAAAAATGTCTGTCAGAACCAGAGCCAGCTGGTCGGCACATCCCCTAAGCAGACGCCCCGGTATGTTATCCGGTCCGGCTGCCTTTCGCTGGTCAATACCCTCCAGGATTTTGCGGACTTCAGCAGTTTCAAAAGACAGTGTCTGTTCTCCTGGTTGAGGCTCTAATTTCCTCATTGTAGTGGTGTTCAGTGCCTCAAACCTGCCGAAATGATTATTTAGTTCATTTAGAAAGTCTGTGTCATCCTTACAAGACATCTGAGGTGCCTTGTAGTTTGTTATGGCCCGGATGCCTTCCCACATGTTCCTGGTGTTGGTATCATCCTGGAAGAAACCCTGGATTTTCTGTCCGTGGGCGCGCTTTGCTTTCTTAATTTCGCGGTTGAGGTTGGCTCTCGCTGTTCTCAGAGCTCCCAAATCACCAGATTTAAAAGCCGCATTTCGTGCTTTCAGCATGGCACGCACCTCTGCAGTAATCCAAGGTTTGTGGTTGGCCCGGGTTGTGATGTTCCTGATGACAGTGACGTCCTCCATGCACTTCTGTATGTAGCCCGACACTGACATGGCATACTCATCCATATTGATGTTTTCGTTATGAGTGGCTGCTGTCCTGAACATGTCCCAGTCCGTGCACTCAAAGCAGTCCTGGAGTGCTTCTGTAGCTCCCTCAGACCAGACTCTAACCTGCTTCACAGTAGGTTTCTCTCTGATCAGAAGGGGCTTATAGGCTGGGATGAGCATTACAGAGAGGTGGTCAGAGGAGCCGAGGTGAGGCCGGGGTACTGCTCTGAAAGCCTGCTTGATGTTGCTGTAGACCCGGTCCAGCGTATTCTCTCCACGTGTAGCAAAGTCCACATATTGATGGAAATGAGGGAGGACAGTCTTCATGTTGGCCTGGTTAAAGTCCCCAGCAACAATGACAACGCCCTCTGGATGATTCCTTTGCAGCTCACTGATGGAACGGTAGAGAATACGCAGAGCCTCCTTAGTGTTGGCTGCGGGGGGGATGTATACAGCAGTAATGCTAACCACAGTAAACTCCCGTGGCAGATAGAATGGCCTGCATTTCACAGTCAAAAACTCTATGTCCACTGTGACAGTCTCCACACAGTAGTTGCTGTAGGAGAGCACAGTAGATGTGTACTCCTCCAAGTCTACCTCTGTACCACTGGTAGCCTGTTGTGCAAACAGGTCCCAGTCGGTGCGATCAAAGCAGTGCGATTCAGCAACCGTTTCTCTCTTTTCAATGACCCCTGCTAACCTGGAGACGTGTCTCAATGTGAAAGTGATACTGCAAAATGGGTTAATCTAAAAAAGAATTGGCTAACTACACCAGAATTTAATGGTTGAAGAGTTCTTTCTTCAAGCTTGATCAGAATCCTCAAAACCTGTTTGCGTCATTATACACTTGCTATCCGATCTGCTGGATATCATGACATTCTCTTTCATTTCATACTTATGGCAACTGCAATGTTTTATTTCACATCTTCATTTTCTCCTCATACAATTCCTTATATCCACATCACCTCCAGATGGATCAACTGCAATTACCAATTCACTAAACACGCTCAGCTGGCGCCGCCATTTTTTGTGCTACTGAGTCTCTCTTCATTTTCAATCTCACCCATCCCCATTCTCTGAAACCTAAAACAAGTTCCCAATTCTGAAGGAAATGTAATGATCTGCAACGTTAACTCAGCCTGACCTGTTAAGTGTACAGCGTTTTCATATTTTAATTCAAATTTCCAGTATTCATAGGTTTTGCTGTTTGCGTGAAATAACTTTTTGAATTACATTTTTGATGAAGTGCCAGGCGTCTGGTTCAAATAAATAATGAATTTTTTTTAACAAATAGGTGATAATCAGATGCTATATCACTTAGTTGAGATTCAATTATAATATTACATGCTGTATAAAATTATCAAATAGGGATACTGTGGATAGGGTGAGCTGCTTTAAATACCTGGGAGTCCACATCTCTGAGGATATGACATAGACGGACATCACACGCCGCAGCACTCGTGAATAAGGCAAGGCAGCGCCTTTACCACCTCAGGCAATTGAGGAAATTCAGAGTGTCTCCGAGGATCCTCCAGTGCTTCTATTCAGCGGCTGTGGAAAGCATCTTGTCTGGAAATATTACAATCTGGTTTGGGAAATGCTCTGCCCAGGACACGAAGGCTCTGCAGAGAGTAGTGCGTTCGGTCGAACGCACTATGGGAATTTCCCTCGCCCCCCTGCAGGAACTATACATCAGGAGGTGCAACTCCACAGCCAATAAAATCATGGGATTTTCACCCCTGCAACGGACTGTTCCAGCTGCTACGGTCAGGCAAACGCCTCAGTTGCCATGCTGTGAGAATGGAGAGGTTGAGAAGGAGTTTCTTCCCAGAGGCCATTCGGACTGTAAACTCCTATCTCACCAGGGAGTAACCATACTGTATCACTCTACAGATTTTAAAAAAAAATTGCTGTTTTTTTTCCCTTTTTCCGTCTGCCCACAATATTTAGAAACATAGAAACATAGAAATTAGGTGCAGGAGTAGGCCATTCGGCCCTTCAAGCCTGCACCGCCATTCAATATGATCATGGCTGATCATCCAACTCAGTATCCCGTACCCGCCTTCTCTCCATACCCTCTGATCCCCTTAGCCACAAGGGCCACATCTAACTCCCTCTTAAATATAGCCAATGAACTGGCCTCGACTACCCTCTGTGGCAGAGAGTTCCAGAGATTCACCACTCTCTGTGTGAAAAAAGTTCTTCTCATCTCGGTTTTAAAGGATTTCCCCCTTATCCTTAAGCTGTGACCCCTTGTCCTGGACTTCCCCAACATCGGGAGCAATCTTCCTGCATCTAGCCTGTCCAACCCCTTAAGAATTTTATAAGTTTCTATAAGATCCCCCCTCAATCTCCTAAATTCTAGCGAGTACAAGCCGAGTCTATCCAGTCTTTCTTCATATGAAAATCCTGACATCCCAGGAATCAGTCTGGTGAACCTTCTCTGCACACCCTCTATGGCAATAATGTCCTTCCTCAGATTTGGAGACCAAAACTGTACGCAATACTCCAGGTGTGGTCTCACCAAGACCCTGTACAACTGCAGTAGAACCTCCCTGCTCCTATACTCAAATCCTTTTGCTATGAAAGCTAACATACCATTCGCTTTCTTCACTGCCTGCTGCACCTGCATGCCTACTTTCAATGACTGGTGTACCATGACACCCAGGTCTCGCTGCATCTCCCCTTTTCCTAGTCGGCCACCATTTAGATAATAGTCTGCTTTCCTGTTTTTGCCACCAAAATGGATAACCTCACATTTATCCACATTATACTGCATCTGCCAAACATTTGCCCACTCACCCAGCCTATCTAAGTCACCTTGCAGTCTCCTAGCATCCTTCTCACAGCTAACACTGCCCCCCAGCTTAGTGTCATCCGCAAACTTGGAGATATTGCCTTCAATTCCCTCATCCAGATCATTAATATATATTGTAAATAGCTGGGGTCCCAGCACTGAGCCTTGCGGTACCCCACTAGTCACTGCCTGCCATTGTGAAAAGGACCCGTTTACTCCTACTCTTTGCTTCCTGTTTGCCAGCCAGTTCTCTATCCACATCAATACTGAACCCCCAATGCCGTGTGCTTTAAGTTTGTATACTAATCTCTTATGTGGGACCTTGTTGAAAGCCTTCTGAAAGTCCAGATACACCACATCCACTGGTTCTCCCCTATCCACGCTACTAGTTACATCCTCGAAAAATTCTATAAGATTCGTCAGACATGATTTACCTTTTGTAAATCCATGCTGACTTTGTCCAATGATTTCACCACTTTCCAAATGTGCTGCTATCCCATCTTTAATAACTGACTCTAGCAGTTTCCCCACTACCGATGTTAGACTAACTGGTCTGTAATTCCCCGTTTTCTCTCTCCCTCCCTTCTTAAAAAGCGGGGTTACGTTTGCTACCCGCCAATCCTCAGGAACTACTCCAGAATCTAAAAAGTTTTGAAAGATTATTACTAATGCATCCACTATTTCTGGAGCTACTTCCTTAAGTACTCTGGGATGCAGCCTATCTGGCCCTGGGGATTTATCGGCCTTTAATCCATTCAATTTACCCAACACCACTTCCCGGCTAACCTGGATTTCACTCAATTCCTCCAACTCCTTTGACCCGTGGTCCCCTGCTATTTCCGGCAGATTATTTATGTCTTCCTTAGTGAAGACGGAACCAAAGTAGTTATTCAATTGGTCCGCCATATCCTTGTTCCCCATGATCAACTCACCTGTTTCTGACTGCAAGGGACCTACATTTGTTTTAACTAATCTCTTTCTTTTCACATATCTATAAAAACTTTTGCAGTCAGTTTTTATGTTCCCTGCCAGTTTTCTTTCATAATCTATTTTTCCTTTCCTAATTAAGCCCTTTGTCCTCCTCTGCTGGTCTCTGAATTTCTCCCAGTCCTCCGGTATGCTGCTTTTTCTGGCTAATTTGTACGCATCATCCTTCGCTTTGATACTATCCCTGATTTCCCTTGTTATCCACGGATGCACTACCTTCCCTGATTTATTCTTTTGCCAAACTGGGATGAACAATTTTTGTAGTTCATCCATGCAGTCTTTAAATGTCTTCCATTGCATATCCACCGTCAACCCTTTTAGAATTAATTGCTAGTCAATCTTGGCCAATTCACGTCTCATAGCCTCAAAGTTACCTTTCTTTAAGTTCAGAACCATTGTTTCTGAATTAACAATGTCACTCTCCATCCTAATGAAGAACTCAACCATATTATGGTCACTCTTGCCCAAGAGGGCACGTACAACAAGACTGCTAACTAACCCTTCCTCATTACTCAATACCCAGTCTAAAATAGCCTGCTTTCTCGTTGGTTCCTCTACATGTTGATTTAGATAACTATCCCGCATACATTCCAAGAAATCCTCTTCCTCAGCACCCCTGCCAATTTGATTCACCCAATCTATATGTAGATTGAAGTCACCCATTATAACGGTTTTGCCTTTGTCGCACGCATTTCTAATTTCCTGTTTGATACCATCTCCAACTTCACTACTACTGTTAGGTGGCCTGTACACAACACCCACCAGCGTTTTCTGCCCCTTAGTGTTTCGCAGCTCTACCCATACCGATTCCACATCCTCCAAACTAATGTCCATCCTTTCCATTGCGTTAATCTCCTCTCTAACCAGCAACGCTACCCCACCTCCTTTTCCTTTCTCTCTATCCCTCCTGAATATTGAATATCCCTGGATGTTCAGCTCCCAGCCTTGGTCACCCTGGAGCCATGTCTCCATGATCCCAACTATATCATAGTCATTAATAGCTATCTGCACATTCAACTCATCCACCTTATTACGAATGCTCCTTGCATTGAGACACAAAGCCTTCAGGCTTGTTTTTACAACACTCTTACCCCTTATACAATTATGTTGAAAAGTGGCCCTTTTTGATTTTTGCCCTGGTTTTGTCTGCCTGCCACTTTTACTTTTCACCTTGCTACCTATTGTTTCTACCCTCATTTTACACCCCTCTGTCTCTACGCTCACACATTTAAGAAACCCTTTCCCTTTAACTCCATCCTCCACTATCCCATTCGACACCCCACCCCCCTTATTCAGTTTAAAACCACCCGTGTAGCAGTGGCAAACCTGCCTGCCAGAATGCTGGTCCCACACCTGTTAAGATGCAATTCTTCCCTTTTGTACAGTTCCCCCTTACCCCAAAACAGATCCCAGTGATCTAAGAATCTAAATCCCTGCCCCGTGCACCAGTTCCTCAGCCACACGTTCAGGTCCCGTATCTCCCTGTTCCTGCTCTCGCCAGCACGAGGAACTGGAAGCACACCGGAGATAACAACCCTGGAGGTCCTGCTTTTTCCGAGCTCTCTAAAGTCACGCTGTAGAATATTCATCCCCTTCTTTCCGACATCGTTTGTGCCGACATGCACTACCACTTCCGGATGTTCACCTTCGCCCTTGAGGATTTTCTACACTCTGTCCGTGACATCCTGGATCCTGGCACCAGGAAAGCAGCACACCATCCTCGCATCCCGTCTGTTGCCGCAGAAACCCCTGTCCGTACCTCTCACAATGGAGTCTCCCACTACAATGGCGTTGCCTGCCTTAGGCCTTTTTGGTTTTGGCTCAACAGCCCTATTCGCATCACAAGCCAGTCCGCCGCCCAGTGTAAACACCTCTTCTGTCCCGACAGCTTCTAAGTGGGTGAATCTGTTCACAAGAGGTACAACACCCGGGGACGTTGGCATTCCATGCTTCCCTCCCGTTCTCACTGTCTCCCACCTTCTCTCTTCCAGTACCTTAGGTGTAACAATCGTACTGTAGGACTTGTCGAGGAACTACTCCGTTTCTCGGACGAACCGGAGGTCATCCACTTGCTTCTCAAGTTCCCCAACACGGCCCTTCAGGAGCTCTACCTGGATGCACTTCTCGCATTTGTAGCAGCCAGAGGCACCAGCGGTGTCCTTGACCTCCCACATACTGCAAGCATCGCACTGAATCAGCTTGCCTGACATCTTCTTTCGTCTCTACCTCTCAAGCGTATTGCGTGGTCTCCTCTCCTCAGCCTCCTCGCCAAAGACTCACACTTTTCTCACAATTCCTCAGTTTTCAACTGTTTTCCCGGCACTGACTCACTTCTCTCCTCCCACTTGGGCTACAGCCAATCAGTCGTATCTCTTGCTTAACTCCTGCTGCTGTTGCTCCCAAATCTACAGCAGTTCTGAGTAAAGTCTGCCTGTCCTTGGCCTCTACTTTAACTGTTTTCACTTCTCTCCTCCCACTTGGGCTAGAGCCAATCAGTCGTATCTCTTGCAAAACTCCTGCTGCAGTTGCTCCCAAATCTACAGCAGTTCTGAGTAAAGTCTGCCTGTCCTTGGCCACTACTTTAACTGTTTTCACTTCTCTCCTCCCACTTGGGCTAAAGCCAATCAGTCGTATCTCTTGCTAAACTCCTGCTGCTGTTGCTCCCAAAACTACAGCAGTAGCTGTAATATGAAAAAGAATATGTGATTCTGTTACATTCTGTTTGTAGTTTGTTTGGTTGTTTGTTTGTTTGTCTTTTTGCACAAAGTCTGCGAGCATTGCCACTTTTCATTTCACTGCACATCTCGTATGTGTATGTGACAAATAAACTTGACTTGACTCAATTATATGCTGTATAAAATCTTCAGAATGCGAGTCATAATTTAATTTGTAGCTTTAAATATTACTTCTACTTCTATCTTAAATATTCTCATATGCTGAGAGAATGGAGCAGCTGGGCTTGTACACTCTGGAATTTAGAAGGATGAGAGGGTATCTCATTGAAACATATAAGATTGTTAAGGGTTTTGACATGCTATAGGCAGGAAACATGTTCCCGATGTAGGGGGAGTCCAGAACCAGGGGCCACAGTTTAGGAAAAGGAGTAAGCCATTTAGAACGGAGACGAGGAAACACCTTTTCTCACAGAGTGTGGTGAGTCTGTGGAATTCTCTGCCTCAGAGGGCGGTGGAGGCAGGTTCTCTGGATGCTTTCAAGAGAGAGCTAGATAGGGCTCTTAAAAATAGCGGAGTCAGGGGATATGGGGAGAAGGCAGGAACGGGGTACTGATTGGGGATGATCAGCCATGATCACATTGAATGGTGGTGCTGGCTTGAAGGGCCGAATGGCCTACTCCTGCACCTATTGTCTATTATAATTAAGATGGCTTTTTATTTCTCCATAAATTTATTTTGCAAGTAATAATCTGTAACATTTTACATTTATAACTCTTTTATAAAATAGGTATTTATTATCCTGCCTAATCAAATGTATTGATATATACTACCCCCAAATGCATTTGATAGATCAGGTAAAAAGACTAATGATATTTTCTAATTTGGCTTATTTTTTGCATCAGTTATTAAACATGAATAAATATCAGTGCAGGATGTAATATATATTTAAGCCTACCATTGAAGTGATAGATCTTGCATCATCTTCATAGGCCAGCACTGGAGGTGGTTCCTTCCCATCATTCTCTTTGACCGTATGATCCAATAAATCTTTCTGGGCAAAGAGTTTAACTTCAGTACACTTCATCTGCTGAACATTTTGTCTCAGCTCATCCAGTGCCTGCTTCTGACTCAGCAATAGCACAATGCTGGTGGAAAGAAATTTTGAATTAATTTTACGTTCATCATTTCACATTCTGAAAGAGCCAAACAGCATGCAATGAAAATAACCTTTCCTTAAAAGAACTCATCCAGAATTAACACCCATCACAAAATAAACAAAAGTTAATAGTTTTTTAAAATATATTACTACATTCAAGACAAAACTAGGAAAGTTAGGAAAAACAATTGGGGGATTTCAGTTAGATAAGGAAACCAGTGAAAGTACACCTTTTAACCCTTTGAACCGAAAAAGCTAAGAGTAGATTGAACAGTCTTTCCAAATAAAAGGTTTGGTGCAAGTGAATAAAGAGGAACAGTGGAATTTTAAGTTGCAAATGGTTAATTAATCATAATAACAATAACACCAATTAACAAGGTAACTGGCCAAAAACAAAAAGATTTTTATTTTTTAAACACAGGAAATTATGATTTGAGATTCATTGCCCAAAAGACTGATGAAAGAAAATGTAATGATATCTTTCAGCAGAAAATGGAAGAAGAGGAATTTCTAGCACCCTGTGGAAGATGTTAATAATTGGCTGGCCCATACATAATAGAACAAATTACCTCCTCCTTGAAAACTGATTCTATGATTATGTTGTACGATTCCATGAATCTACGTTCGTGCAGTGTGGAGATTTCAGGGAACTCCAAAGTACAGACAACATATAAACATGAAAGAAGCTAATTAGAGACCAGGGAAGGAGATGATATTGTAGGTTTAACTGCAGAGGCGTTTTGATTCCCCACCTGTAAGATTTTTGAGCAGAGCTATTCTTTAGATGGCCACAATCTATGAAATGAGATAGGTTGGTGTAATTTTGATAGGCATATGGTGGGAAAGATAGGCTGAAACCATTATTGGACCAAAACACAGGTAGTGGTTGAAGGATAGTACATTTCCTTTTTGCTGCCAAAATGGATGATTTCAAATTTTTCCACATTATATTCCATCCCTCACCCATTCACTTAATGTGTCTATGCACCCCTGAAATATCTCTGCATCCTCCTCATAGAACTTCAACAAATCCTCTTTCTGAAGATTTTAACAGTGCTGCTCTTGAACTTGACAGTAGTAAGTATACTGGACAATTATTATTATTTTTTTAATTTTCCTTCCTTCTGTCAGTTATTTACCAGGAAGGAAACCAGAGTGCAACAGGACATGCATCTAATCAGCATTGCAACACGCTGCAGTAATGTGCTATATATAATTACATCAATATGCTGACATCAGACAACTCGATCAGACTCTTCTTTATCTCAAGTGCATGAAACAACAAATTTAGGAAGTTAAGCAGGTGTGGAAACCCCAGAAAGTCTGTTGGTAAATGGGAAGCAAAAACATTGCACTGATTTAAAAGGCTCTATTTTTTCAAACCACCACCCCCACCCCCACTGCCTCCTCCCCCAAATCTTAAAGAAACGTATAAAATTATAAAAGGAATGGACAAGCAGGAAAATGTTCCCAATGTTGGGGCAGTCCAGAACCAGGGGCAACAGTCTAAGAATAAAGGGGAGGCCATTTAAAACTGAGATGAGAAAAAACATTTTCACGCAGAGTTGTGAATTTGTGGAATTCTCCGCCACAGAAGGCAGTAGAGGCCAATTCACTGGATGAATTTAAAAGAGAGTTTGATAGAGCTCTAGAGGCTAGCAGAATTAAGGGATATGGGGAGAAGGCTGGCACAGGTTACTGATTATGGATGATCAACCATGATCACAATGAATGGCAGTGCAGACTCGAAGGGCCAAATGGCCTCCTCCTGCAGCTATTTTCTATGTTTCTATGTTTCTAATGCTCCAGAACACATTTTCTGTATATTTAAAAAGATAGCAGCAAAACACTTAGTAGGATTTGCAGAAAACGTCCAGTTGGCTGATGGGATTTGTTTTTAAAATACTGGACGAGTTGTGCAAAACCTAAGCAAAACACCACTGACAAAATGTAACTAAAAATGCAGAATCGTTGAGCAAGTTAAACAGTATCAAGAGGAAACTAAATTTGATGTTTCTGAAAAAGCATCATGTACCCAAAGCAATACTATTTATTCCCATCACAGATGTAATTTGATTTTCTCTATTGTAACAGCATTTTTGGGGGGCTTGCTGTGCAAGACCTAATGAAAAAAGTCAATCAACTTTGGAAAATATTGGTAAAATTTAAAGATTGTCACATAATTTAAAAGCAGATATTCCTATCAGACTAGTATAGCATTTCCAAGTCTTTTCGAATGTTATAGCTGGGCTATTTAGTTTAGATTACAGAAGGATCCTTGCTGCTTTGAAATTAAAAGCATATCCAGTAAATGTATATTAAGTAAAATTCTGATACTGAATCAAGAATAGACAGAAAACTCTTCTGAAAGTTCTTTCACACACTGGATCATCACTGTGGCACAAGACGTTTCCTTCAGATTTGAAATTCAAGAGAACATTGAAACATAGAAAATAGGTGCAGTAGGCCATTCGGCCCTTCGAGCCTGCACCGCCATTCAATATGATCATGGCTGATCATCCAACTCAGTATCCCATCCCTGCCTTCTCTCCATACCCCCTGATCCATTTAGCCACAAGGGCCACATCTAACTCCCTCTTAAATATAGCCAATGAATTGGCCTCAACTACCTTCTGTGGCAGAGAATTTCACAGATTCACCACTCTCTGTGTAAAAAATGATTTTCTCATCTCGGTCCTAAAAGACTTCCCTCTTATCCTTAAACTGTGACCCCTAGTTCTGGACTTCCCCAACATCGGGAATAATCTTCCTGCATCTAGCCTGTCCAACCCCTTAAGAATTTTGTAAGTTTCTATAAGATCCCCCCTCAATCTTCTAAATTCTAGCGTGTACAAGCCGAGTCTATCCAGTCTTTCTTCGTGACAGTATAAGTCATTTATTAAATTAATTTATTGATCACGAGATGAATGAATAAATAAACATTACTTTAATAAATTTTTTTGGAAAAGGGCACTATAATTTTCTTTTTTGTTTAACTACAGGACTTTTCCTCCACTCAGAAAATCTGATATCATTAAGAGTTGTTGAACCTATTCAGTTGGAGTGGATGTTAGTGGAGTGGCTATTACTATGGAGAAGATGCTTGGAAAGCTGAAAGGGCTGAAGGTGGATGTCACTTGGACCAGATGGACTGCACCCTTGGGTTCTGAAAGAGATGGCTTTAGAGATTGTGGAGGCATGATAGTGATATTTCAAGAATCACTAGAGTCAGTAGTGGTTCCAGACAATTGAAAAATTGCCAATATTACCCCGCTGCACTAGAAGGGAGCAAAGCAGAATAGTGGGAACTATAGACCAGTTAGTCTGACTTTGGTGGTTGGTAAGATTTTAGAGTCCATTATAAAGGATGAGGTTGCAGAGTAGTTAGAAGTTCCCGATAAAATATGCCAAAGTCAGCATGGCTTTGTGAAGGGGAGGTCTTGCCTGCAAAATTTGCTGGAATTCTTTGAAGAAGTAAATGGCAGAACACCCAAATGAGTGAGTCAGTAGAATCTGTATACCTAGATTTTCAGAAAGCCGTTGATAAGGTGCCACATGGGAGGCTACTAAAGAAGATGAGAGCCCATGATATCAAAGGGCAGACACCAGCATGGATATCAGGTTGGCTGGATGGCAGAAGGCAAAGAGTGGCAATAAAGCGGAACTTTTCTGGTTGGCTGCCAGTGACTAGCGGAGTTCCGCAGGGCTCAGTGCTGGGGCCGTTGCTCTTCACGTCATAAGTTAATGATTTAGATGAGGAGATTGAAGGCTTTGTGGCCAAGTTTGCAGATGATACACAAATAGGTGGAGGGGCAGGTAGTGTAGAGAAAGCAGGGACTCTGCAGAAGGACTTGGACAGGTTGGGAGAGTGGGCGGAGAAGTGGCAGATGGAATATAGCGTAGCAAAGTGTGGCGTAATGCATTTTGGTAGTAGGAATAAAGACATAGATTATTTTCTAAATGGGAAGAAAATCCAGAAATCGGTGCAAAGGGACTTGGGAGTGCGGATGCAGGATTCCCAAAAAGTTAATCTGCATGTCGAATCGGTAGTAAAGAAATCAAACGCAATGCTAGCATTTATTTCGAGAGGGCTTTTATACAAAAACAGGGATGTAACGCTGAGGCTCTATAAGGCGCTGGTCAGGCTGCATTTGGAATATAGCGAGCAATTTTGGGCATCATATCTGAGGAAGGATGTGCTGGCTCTAGAGAGGGTTGCAGAGGAGGTTTTTCAAAAATGATCCCAGCAATGAATAGGTTAACATATGATGAGCGTTTGATGGCACGGGGCTGTATTCACGGGAGTTTAGAAGTATGGGGGGGGGGGGGGGAGACCCTCATTGAAACGTACAGAATAGTAAAAGACTTGGATAGAGTGGATGTGGAGAGGATGTTTCCACTAGTGGGAGAGTCTAGGATCAGAGATCATAGCCTCAGAATTAAAGGATGTTCTTTTAGGAAGGAGATGAGGAGACATTTCTTCAGTCAGAGGGTGGTGAATCTGTGGAATTATTTGCCACAGAAGGCTGTGGAGGCAAAGTCAGTGGATATATTTAAGGCAGAGATAAATAGATTATTGATTAGTACGGGTGTCAGAGGTTATGGGAGAAGGCAGGAGAATGGGGTTAGGAGGGAGAGATAAATCAGCCATGATTGAGTGGCGGAGTAGTCTAGGGCCAAATGGCCTAATTCTACTCCTATCACATGATTTTATGATCTTAATGCACATGAATTTCTGAAAAAAGAAAACATGGGGGATACTCAGCAGATCAGGCAGCATCTGTGGAGAAACAGAGTGACATTTTAGACTGCAGAAACAAGGAACCGCAGACGCTGGTTTACGAACAATGACACAAAGTGCTGGTGTAACTCAGCGGGTCAGGCAGTATCCTGGAGAACATAGATAGGTAAAATTTTGGGTCGGGACCTTACTTCAGATGGATTCCATTTCTATTTCTGAAGACATATAAAATTATTAAGGGATTGGACACGCTAGATGCAGGAAACATGTTCCCAATGTTGGGGGAGTCCAGAACCAGTGGCCACAGTTTAAGAATGTAGGGTAAGCCATTTAGAACTGAGATGAGGAAAAACATTTTCACCCAGAGATGTCAATTTGTGGAATTCGCTGCCAAATAAGGCAGAGCAGGCAGACTCACTAGATGCTTTAAAAAGAGTGTTAGATAGAGCTCTTAAAGATAGCGGAGTCAAAGGATATGGGGAGAAGGCAGGAACGGGGGTGCTGATAGTGGATGATCAGCCATGTTCACATTGAATGGCAGTGCTGGCTCGACGGTCCGAATGGCCTACTTCTGCACCTATTGTCTATTGTCTATATTATAATTCCAAGTTTATAAAATTATGATAGATTTGGCAAGCTATCTACTCATTCATAGTAACTTGGTGCTCGAGTATTTGCTACTTACTCAGATTTCTTTTCGCATGCCATTTTGGTTTCATCAATTTTTTTCTCAAGTTCGGTCATGATTTCTTCCTTGTTCGTAATGGTTTGTTGAGTCTGGATTAAGTCTTCAGTTGTTGTTTTTAGCCTGTTAATTGAAAGAGAAAAATAGAATGTGAGAATTTCCACTGGCAATGGAACCAAAATTGAAATAGAAAAGCTGGACCTTGCAGGAATACCAAAATGGACACTTGTGGTGCAAATGTACACATGTGAACACTTGCCATAGATCAACAGAGACTTGCCAAACAAAATAGAAAATTCAAGTTTCAGATTCCAATCTTTGGCAAATCTGATCATACAATGTGTTTAGCGTGCAAATGGCTCTAGAATCTTAAATTATTAAGTAAACGTCTGTTCTCAAAGAATGCTGAAAGACATCCTGGAAGTTTACACAAGTGTGCATGTACAATACAGATGGGCTCAAATGTGATTCTACCACATTTGAGATACAAATTAATATTCATCCAAGACAGTTGAACAATGAGCAAGGTGGAAAATAAGCCCCTTAAAACCCCACTGGAAATTGATTTCCTCCCTGAATTATAAAATTGATTTGGCCATCATTGGTTAGTAATTATTGTGATAGATACCTCTTATTGAGGTATAAAAATCATGAGGGGAATAGATAGGGTGAATGCACAGCGTCTTTTACCCAGAGTAGGGGAATCAAGAACCAGAGAACATAGGTTTAAAGTAAGAAGGGAATGATTTAATGGGAACTTGAGGAACAACCTTTTCACACAAAGGGTGGTGGGTAAATGGGACGAGTTACCAGATGAAGTCATTGAGGCAGGCACTACAACAACATTTAAAAGACTTGCACAGGTATAAGCATAGGTTAGTTTAAGAATAGAATACAGTTTAGAGATACAGTGGCTTGCAAAAGTTTTCATACCCCTTGAACTTTTCCACATTTTGTCACGTAACAACCACAAACGTAAATGTATTTTATTGGGATTTTATGTGATAGACCAACACAAAGTGGTGCATAATTGTGAAGTGGAAGGAAAATGATACATGGTTTTCATTTTTTTTTACAAATAAAAAACTGAAAAGTGTGGCGTGCAAAAGTATTCAGCCCCCCTGAGTCAATACTTTGTAGAACCACCTTTCGCTGCAATTACAGCTGCAAGTCTTTTGGGGTATGTCTCTACCAGCTTTGCACATCTAGAAACTGAAATTATTGCCCATTCTTCTTTGCAAAATAGCTCAAGCTCAGTCAGATTGGATGGAGAACGTCTGTGAACAGCAATTTTCAAGTCTTGCCAGAGATTCTCAATTGGATTTAGGTCTGGACTTTGACTGGGCCATTCTAACACATGAATATGCTTTAGAAACATAGAAACATAGAAATTAGGTGCAGGAGTAGGCCATTCGGCCCTTCGAGCCTGCACCGCCATTCAATATGATCATGGCTGATCATCCAACTCAGTATCCCGTACCTGCCTTCTCTCCATACCCTCTGATCCCCTTAGCCACAAGGGCCACATCTAACTCCCTCTTAAATATAGCCAATGAACTGGCCTCGACTACCCTCTGTGGCAGAGAGTTCCAGAGATTCACCACTCTCTGTGTGAAAAAAGTTCTTCTCATCTCGGTTTTAAAGGATTTCCCCCTTATCCTTAAGCTGTGACCCCCTTGTCCTGGACTTCCCCAACATCGGGAGCAATCTTCCTGCATCTAGCCTGTCCAACCCCTTAAGAATTTTATAAGTTTCTATAAGATCCCCTCTCAATCTCCTAAATTCTAGAGAGTATAAACCAAGTCTATCCAGTCTTTCTTCATAAGAAAGTACTGACATCCCAGGAATCAGTCTGGTGAACCTTCTCTGCACTCCCTCTATGGCAATAATGTCCTTCCTCAGATTTGGAGACCAAAACTGTACGCAATACTCCAGGTGTGGTCTCACCAAGACCCTGTACAACTGCAGTAGAACCTCCCTGCTCCTATACTCAAATCCTTTTGCTATGAAAGCTAACATACCATTCGCTTTCTTCACTGCCTGCTGCACCTGCATGCCTACTTTCAATGACTGGTGTACCATGACACCCAGGTCTCGCTGCATCTCCCCTTTTCCTAGTCGGCCACCATTTAGATAATAGTCTGCTTTCCTGTTTTTGCCACCAAAATGGATAACCTCACATTTATCCACATTATACTGCATTGCCAAACATTTGCCCACTCACCCAGCCTATCCAAGTCACCTTGCTGTCTCCTAGCATCCTCCTCACAGCTAACACTGCCCCCCAGCTTAGTGTCATCCGCAAACTTGGAGATATTGCCTTCAATTCCCTCATCCAGATCATTAATATATATTGTAAATAGCTGGGGTCCCAGCACTGAGCCTTGTGGTACCCCACTAGTCACTGCCTGCCATTGTGAAAAGGACCCGTTTATGGCTTTTTTTCAACAATGGCTTTCTTCTTGCCACTCTTCCATAAAGGCCCGATTTGTGGAGTGCACGACTAATAGTTGTCCTGTGGACAGATTCTCCCACCTGAGCTGTGGATCTCTGCAGCTCCTCCAGAGTTACCATGGGCCTCTTGGCTGCTTCTCTGATCAATGCTCTCCTTGCCCGGCCTGTCAGTTTAGGTGGACGGCCATGTCTTGGTAGGTTTGCAGTTGTGCCATACTCTTTCCATTTTCGGATGATGGATTGAACAGTGCTCCGTGAGATGTTCAAAGCTTGGGATATTTTTTTATAACCTAACCCTGCTTTAAACTTCTCCACAACTTTATCCCTGACCTGTCTGATGTGTTCCTTGGGCTTCATGATGCTGTTTGTTCACTAATGTTCTCTAACAAACCTCTGAGGCCTTCACAGAACAGCTGTATTTATACTGAGATTAGATTATACACAAGTGGACTCTATTTACTAATTAGGTGACTTCTGAAGGCAATTGGTTGCACTGGATTTTATTTAGGGGTATCAGAGTAAAGGGGGCTGAATACTTTTGCACGCCACACTTTTCAGTTTTTTATTTGTAAAAATATTTGAAAACCATGTATCATTTTCCTTCCACTTCACAATTATGCGCCACTTTGTGTTGGTCTATCACATAAAATCCCAATAAAATACATTTACGTTTGAGGTTGTAACGTGACAAAATGTGGAAAAGTTCAAGGGGTATGAAAACTTTTGCAAGCCACTGTATATAGGCCAAACACGAGCAAATGAGACTACCTTAGATGGGCACCTTGGTTGGCATGGACGAGTTGGTCCAAAGGGCCTGTTTCCATGCTGTATGAGTCTATGACTCTTACGATTAATTAATCTCAGACAAAGAAAACATTCGTGTTTTGTACCCAATGCTCAGTATGCTTCCTTTCAGTCTCTTAACACCAATTTTTAGTTTCAAACTTGAAGTATAAATACTTTGTATAAACAAAATGAGCTTAGATTTGAATAGTAGATTACTTTTTATAACTGTTCTCAGAAACAAAAATAAGTACTAACTAAGCTAGTGGTGAAAAAATATCAAAGGTCCAAATTATTTATTTCAAAAATGTTGAGAGACTGCAAAGCGTTGGTAAGATCTGAAGAACACAATCTGAAACTTACGTTGTCTGTAAACTTTCTGCTGTTAAATTGTTCCACAAGATATCATTGGATTGAACATTTTCCATTTCTTCTAATAATAAAATGTCAAACTCAATACATGCCTCCCTAATTGGCTGTGACCTGCAAGAGAAGTCATACATTGAAAATAAATGGAGGCATTTGTTAGGTACCTTTCACTGCTTTTTGCAAACGTATTTGCTAAGTATTTGAATGTGAATGTAAAATATAAAATATACCATTCATTTTTGTTTTAATTTCCAGAGTTTTCAATTTTAATTTAACTTCAGAATTGCAAGATTTTGGAATCAATTCTTCAAGCCAGCACCTAGGCACAATCTATCCTAACACGTCAGGGAAGTCCAACCTTTCAGATTTGTTCATACCGACATAAAAAGATCATCCCAACATTATGCAGAGCGGTGACATATAGAGAACAATGTCTAATCCTCAGTTCTGATCATAAAGAGTGATCAGTTGTCATTTATCTCAATATGATGTGGGGTTTTGTTTCACACAGACAAATTTCTACATTTTCTGCTATCTATATCAAGATGTTTTTAGTACTGGATCGCAGAATATACATTACCTGTGATTTTCAATGAAGTGGCTGTACTCTGAAGTGGGGTTGATTTCTTCAACAGAATTTAGGACATCCTTGTGGATATTTACTATCTGTTCTGTCACAAGACTAGTTATGTTTACGTATTCTTCTAGAATTCCCTTTCTATGGAGGGAAGTGAAAACAAAACAAAGTTACCAAAGAGGGCAACAATATTTCACAAATGATCAATTTTAGTATAAAAATACTTTGCTGCCCCTTTGTTGATGACTATAAAGGTTCAAAGGTCTGTTTATTGTCACGTGTGCCAATTAAGGTACAATGAAACTCGAATTACCAATATTCTATGAAGAAACTTGTACTACCATTTTGGTCAGTGTGAATTCCTCCACATCAAAATATCCCAGATCTTACTGCTGAAGCTCAAAGACAGTATTAAAGTAAGTATAGGTAGTTCTGCTATAACGCGATAGTTGTGTTCTGAAGAAACCTTATGTATTAGAAATGTGTGTTATAAAGGCAATTGTGTAAATGAGGGAAGGAGAGTTAGTGGCAAGAGGGTTTCAAACTTGAAAGTTATTTTAAAATAACATTTATTTTTGTTACTGGAAGCTAAAAATACTAAACGTTGTATGTTACATTGTTTAATGGAATATTATTACACAATTGCCAATACAAGCGATCGCTTGGCAATTTCAATTACCAGATGCAGTTAACTTAGCAGCTGTGTTCTTAAGAGACAATGGTGTCTGATTACTGTAGGGAAGTGGGAGATTGTAACCTTCACGTGGTCCACCATGTTTCGACTAATGCAATCAAGTCGACGTGCACAAACAAATACAAGTAGAACAAGTTGACCTACAACTTTGAGCTGTGCACACCATATGCAAGAAGAAGACTGTGTGGAAGTTAAGGACCTGTCCCACTTTCCCGAGTTATTCACGAATTCTCCCGAGTTATTCACAAATTCTCCCGAGTTATTCACAAATTCTCCCGAGTTTTCAAACTCGCAGAATGTTCGTAACAAGTCCGTAGGAGGCCATAGGAGCCTGTGGATATATCGTAGCGGCTCGTTATGCCAGCCATAAGTACTCGGGGCATCAGGTAAGTCGGGACGTTTTTTCAGCATGATGAAAAATGCCCACGAGTAAAAAAAATAGCCCCGAGTACCCCCCTATATCCCCCCCTCTCTCTCTTGGGAGTGGTGAGTATTGGGACCTATTGGTGAGTGTTGGAGCCCTTCCCTGTGACACCGCGCGCCCCCCCCCCCACCCCTCAATCTCTATCCCCCTCCCTCTCTACCCCCTCCCCCTCCCCCTCCACCTCCCCCTCATCCTCTCCCTCTCTTACCCACTCCCCAGCCGCGCCTGCGCAGTTGGGGGCTATGTGTGAGTGGATAAGGCGGGGGATGGGGTAAAAGGAGCGAATGAATAATAATATAATATCAAGGGTTAGTGTGTGTGGGGGGGGGGGTGGTTAGTGTATGACACTGAAGGCCCCCCCCCCCCCTCGCAACCGCGAGTTGAGGGGACGGGACCCAACGTGTCCCACTTAGTCTAGTACTGTTTAAAATCAAGACAGTTTTTTTTCTGCTCACCAATTTCCGATGTAACTTTAATGTGATTCTCTAGTTCCCGATTGAAATTGCATTATAACCGAATTGGCGGTTCCCGACATCATCACTCCCACTATATTCAATTCATGCCGTAGAAACACGTGTTATAGCAGAACTACCTATATGTTAACACCCAAAATTTCAAACACATAACAAGAGAATTATGCAGTTGCATGGCTAGGGAGCTTGAACTCAGGTGAATATAAAATTTCCCGTCATCCTCGTCTTTTCCCAAACCACTACATTGCAAAAGTAGTTTTCCTGGAGATGTTTATAAATGCAGTCTCATCAGTGGTCTACAAGAGGGTGTAATTTACATTTAATATCCATTCTAATATTTGATATAAACAGCATGTTGTTGGGTCATTGGTCCACAAGTCATCAACAAACTGCAATCAATTTAAAGGTGAGATGTGGTGAGAGAAATTGCCTTTAATACAATACTTGTGGACAGCAAGGTGCCAAGATAAACTTGAAATAAATGCAAGTCATAGGAAAATACTTCCCTTGCCAAAGCAACATCTCATATGAAAGGAAGGCATTAAGTAATAGGAGCAGAATTAGGCCATTCGGCCCATCTAGTCCCGCCTTCTCCCCATAGCCCTTGACACCCGTACTGATCAAGAATCTAACTATCTCTGCTTTAAAAATATCAATTGGCTTACACAGCCTTCTGTGGCAAAGAATTCCACAAATGAACCACCCTCTGATTGAAGAAATTAGTGCAGAAGATGGCTGGATCGTCTCAGCCCTTTGTTATCATTGCAATGTTCACTTCCCAAACATGATCAGCAGCTTCATAAAAGACAGTTTTGGCCAACATGGCCCAAAGTGCAGATTACTGCAAGATGTTCCACTCCTTCCAACTCCCTCGACAGCTCTTGACAAAATGCTAACCAAAACCTTAGGAATATTCAAACTTAGACTGATAATAAGTGGGAAAAATTACACATAGATTTACATACTTATCATGACACTGGAGGGAATCGGGGCCATCCATGATGGCTTCCCAGCAGAACAATCCTATCACTTTCATTCCCCTGCTTCTGGCGTTAGCATTATCAAATTATCCACAATCAATAAATACTACAAGAACCAGCCACCCACTTTATTGAATTCCCAAACATTTATTCAGATATTTGTGCAGAATTACCATATCTCATGCTACCGTTACATCAAGCTAATGCTGAACACCTGTACCCCAGATCCACCTCTGTGTTTAACCAAGTACATTTACTATATAGGCACCTACTTAACAAGTTGGAAAATTGACAATTTATTAGCACTCCATCAGGTTACTGATAGGAACACATGTATGAGTTTTACTCATATATTTTTGAGTTATTAATGGAAAATGATTTGACTACTGAAATCCTTTGAGCATTTGCCAAGTGGAAGCGATAAATGGCAATCAATCATTGTTGGTATATTGATTTTAATAACACCTTTGACAAGATACTACACAAGAGGACCAAATGTCAGGGATAATACACAGATCTGGATTGAGAAATTGATATTGGAACAAAAGCAAAGAGTGGAATAAAACAAATCTCTCTCAAGTTGGCAAACTGTGACTAGTGGAGCACTGCAGGAATCAGTGTTTTGGGCCAACCAATCCCACCTATGATTTGGCCAAGGAAACCAAACTTCATGTTTCCAGTTGGCTCATAAACTGCAGAGGGTAAAAAGATAGATGGGAATATATGTAGGATGGAGACTTCAAGGAAACACAAGCTGGGTAAGTTCTGGGGAGGAACATGGCAGATACAATATAATGAGTAAAAACATTTAGAAGATATGACAGAGTACTTTTGTAAACGCTGGCAGGGATGCGTGAGCAGGTGCTGCAAGCAATAACTAAGGGAAATAGTAAGCTGATCTTAGTTTCAGGAGGATTTGATTGCAGGAGTAAAGATAACAAACGCAATTGAACAAGTCCTTGGTTCTGCAATCTCTTGAATACAGTGTACAGTTTTGATCTTCTTGCCTTAAAAAGGACATTCTTGACAAGCAGCAGGTGCATCAAAGATTCGCTGCATTGGTTTCAGGGATAGTGAGTTTACAAAGAGGAGAGATTGAGTAAACAATACTCCTAAGTCTTTAAAGTTTTGAAGTGTGAGAAATGACCTAATTGAAATTATTGTGTGACTCAACAGGATTTTATGTGGAATTATCAAATCTCAAGGCACCATTTTAACTTGCAGAGGAGTCTAGGACGAATGATCACACTCAGAACATGGAGTAGGCAATTTAGAACTAAGTTGAGAAGAAATTTCTTCATGAAGAGCGATGAACCCATGTTCCCAGAGGCTGTAAAGGTTCGGATATTTGTCATTCAAAACAGAAATCGAAAGGGAATCAAGCAATGTTGCAGTAGTGCAGGAAACGGTTCAGGTACAAGGTCAGTTGTGATCTCTGTACAAACATTGAAATAGCTCAAAAGATGCAATAGCCTATTGGCTGCTCCCTTTTTTTACCCATACTATTATGTTCTTTGACATGTCTCTTATCAGCAAAATTAATTGGATGAGTAATATAAAGCGCATCACATTCCAAAATGACTTAAATCTCCATCTCCATTCATCTTATTATTATTTTTTTTTTTTTTTATATATTTTTTTATTAAAGGTAATCAATTACAATGCTTCAAACAACTTTATATCAAATTAATTCAATTTGCATTAAGTAAAACACTAGTAATACTTATCTACTATTTTTTTAGAAATAATGATAGAGAAAGAATAGAACAGTTATAAATCATTAAGAGAGTGATTAAATAATAATTTGATTATATATAAGAAAGAAAAGAGAAACGAAAAAAAAAAAAAAATTTTTAGTAACCGTAATATGTATTATTAATAACACTACTACAAGTGATAGTATCAATAAAGGCATATATGTTAATTCCAATATAAAAATGAATTATTCTCACCAAATCCCGCAGGGTGCACGCCGAGCTGTGTTGCCAAGAACAGCTACTTCTCTAAATACTGTATATATGGAGACCATATCTGTTCAAAAGAATTATACTTGTCCAATAGGACAAATCTAATTCTTTCCAGATGTAACGTCTCCATCATCTCTGTTGCCCATCTTATTATTATTTTTATGTTGTTCAAAAAGCAGATATATGATGATTTGACCGGCCTTGTGTTGAAAACCCATTTGAAAACAACCTGATATAATGTCCTTGCACCATAACATTATATAAACAGGACACAGACAGACCAGCTGGCAGGAAAAATTGAGAAACAAGGAAATGCAGATGCTGGTTTACAAAAAAAGACACAAAGTGCTGGACAAGCTCAGCGGGTCAGGCAGCATCTCTGGAGAACATGGACAGGTGACATTTTGGGTCGGAGCCCTTCTTAAGTAGTATCTGGACAAGCACTTGAACTAGTCCTCTCCCACTCTAGCTGTCCTGCTTGTTCGTAACCATATATCCCTTCGTTATCACCTCTTCCAAAGCCAACAATGGACCATTGTGGGCTCCACCTTTCCTTGGTTATCAGTGCCAGCTCTGATTTGTTCTGAACCTTTTTATACCTCGTTTCCCTTTCCCGACTCTCAGTCTAAAGAAGGGTTTTGACCCGAAACATCACCTATTCCTTTTCTCCTGAGATGCTGTCTAACCTGCTGAGTTACTCCAGTATTTTGCGTCTATCTTCGGTGTAAACCAGCATCTGCTGTTCCTTCCTACGCACTTGAATTGCCTGGAGGTGTTGGTGAAGAGGATCAGTACTTGATGATTGACATGGAGACTGAGGCCTGTTTTAATGCTGGACAATGATTTTACAGCTCTATGACAAAGTGGATTAACATAACAAAATGTGTGGTATCAAAATTATAGCACAAAACACTCGAAATATCCCGATGTTTAAGCACAAATTGTCATAAAACCAGAGAATAATCAACACATTTAAAGGACTTGGAAGATGTATTATGAAGTCCACTGGATATTTCAACAGTCAAATTCAAGCAGCTATAGATAAATAGTAATTGAAGCACTTCCCTCTGGAAGCCGCCACAGCCAGACATAAAAACAGCTTTTTTCCATGAGGAATAGCAATAGCTCTCCTCATAACTATGTTTTATTCTTAATGTTTTATGTTTTATTCTTAATTGTTTACTGTATGTCGTATTGTTACTTGCGAGAGGGAGCACCAAGGCAAATTCCTTGTATGTGGCTAATAAACGTATTCATTCATTCATGTATGAACAACAAAATTACTAATGTGCTAACCTCTGCTGCAGCTTACGAGTTGGTGGGGTATTCTGAATAGAGCTATCTTTCAGTATCACATAACTCGACCTACCCTTAATCAGATATGTTGCCTGTCTGTTAATGCATATTTAAAATGTTTCATTGGAATTCAGCATTTATGTTAATATTATTAGTTAATAAACCCTGAGCATTTTTCAAAAAAATATCGCAGAGCAATGATTTCAGTTTATAACTTCAATATTAAGGCATATAAAGTACTGCCTGAATGTAAGTTATCTCCAGCCAAGTGAGAAAACCAGATTTACATGTATGATGGTTCTTTCACTTGGAGATTCGTCAAGTTATTAAATTTAACCTTTGGTGTTTTGTATTCTTTGTTCCACTGTAGGAGAAATATGAATGTACTGTTTCCAATATAAGTGATGCTATTTTTCTACTGAGTGCATACACCTCCAAAGCTACTTATGCATTAAATACATTTACATTTGAGTGAAGCTATGAACTTGCTTTGCCCGAGGCACCAGAACCATTGGACTACTTTATGCCTTCGTATCTTAAACCATTAAGAGTACAGGAGCTAATTTAATTAAGCAGATCCATCTGCGAGAGACGATTATTAAAATCTACCACATGCAAGGATTTTTAAAACTAGTGGAACTGCATTGCTATTATGCAATTTGGCCGTTGAGCTCCCACTGTATTCATGCCATTTGGCATTTCATTGTTACATTGGGTACAGTTGTAATTTTCAACAAAAGAATAACATCTGTTCTGACATGGAATATGAATTTGCAGAAGAAAATTTCCAGTAACTGAATATTTGAAAAAGTTAACATAAACTATTCTGAAACAGTTTAACCCCACAACATTTAAATGGGAAATTAATTTGGCATCTACTTCAAATGAACACAATGAAAAGGCCTCATTCAAAGTCTTCACTTTTGGACTAACATTTCAGCCTGCTTGGAAGTAGTCCATTGACCTCATACAAAAAGCTCTGGCAACAGATGCATTTTGTTCTATTTATCTTCCCTCCCTTTTCTACAATAACCACTGCCAAATGAGCATGTTCAACATTCATAGCAAACCAAATTCAAATTAGAAATGCAAAGAACCAATATAATATGACCCAGAATGAAAAATTGAAGAACTAGGTGACAAACCGTCTAGTCTTAACTATGTTTAAAATAGACAAATTAAATCTTACAAATGGTAAGCAAAATGATTTTATATTCGGGAAATTAAATCTTTGAGCAGATGAAGTTATCTGTCAGGAGCTGGAGAGTTGGTTGAGAGCAGTGGACCGGTCGGGGCTTCCTGGCAAGTTCAAGGCATGGATTTACCAGCATGGTATCTATCCTGCCAAGGATACTCTGGCTACTGCTTGTCTACGAAGTCCCAATATCTGTGGTAGAGGGATTGGAGAGGAAAGTCAGCAGCTTTCTCAGGAGGTGGCTGGGACTGCCCAGGAGCATTAGCAGCATCGCCCTTTACGGAAATAACACCAAGCTCCAGCTGCCCCTGAAGTCCCTGGAGGAGTTTGAGGTGACTCGGGCCAGAGAGGTGATGCTGTTCAGGGACTCCAGCGACCCCAAGGCGGCTCAGGCAGGGGTGGAGGTAAAAACTGGGAGGAAGTGGAGAGCCGACGAAACCGTGCTGCAAACGGAGTCTCGGATATGCCACAGAGTCCTGGTGGGAGCAGTGATTCGGGGAAGAGCTGGTCTGGGAATCTTCCCAATTCCCCAGTTGGACAAGGCCAAGGGGAAGGAGAGGCACAGGCTGGTCCAGGAGGAAGTGAGGGCAGCGGTGGAGGAGGAGAGGTCTACCAGAGTGGTTGGCTTGAGGCAGCAGGGGGCCTGGAGAAGGTGGGAGCAGGCCATGGACCGAAAAGTCACATGGACTGAGCTCTGGCAGGCTGAACCACAGCGCATCAAGTTCCTTGTCCAGGCAGTGTATGATGTCCTGCCCAGCCCATCAAACCTCTTCATCTGGGGCAAAGCGGAATCTCTGGATTGCCCGCAATGCTCAGGCAAGGGGACGTTGGAACACATCCTGAGCTGCTGCCCAAAGGCTCTTGGGCAGGGCCGGTACACCTGGCGTCACGATCAGGTTCTTAAATCCATTGCAGAAGCCATCAGCATGTGTATCAGCAGCTGCAGAAGAGCACGCTCCACCACCCAGATTATCACCTTCATGCACAGAGAGTGGTGAATCTCTGGAATTCTCTGCCACAGAAGGTAGTTGAGGCCAGTTCATTGGCTATATTTAAGAGGGAGTTAGATGTGGCCCTTGTGGCTAAAGGGATCAGGGGGTATGGAGAGAAGGCAGGTACAGGATACTGAGTTGGATGATCAGCCATGATCATATTGAATGGCGGTGCAGGCTCGAAGGGCCGAATGGCCTACTCCTGCACCTATTTTCTATGTTTCTATGTTTCTATGAAGGCCGGAGTGCAGCTGCCAAGAACCACAGCAGCCAGGAATCAGTCAGGAATCCTGGCGACTGCACAGGACTGGCAGCTTTCTGTAGACCTGGTGAAACAGTTGAAGTTCCCACAGCACATTGCCACAACCACCCTGAGGCCAGACATCCTCCTGGTCTCAGAGGCGACCAAAAACATTGTCTTGTTGGAACTGACAGTGCCGTGGGAGGACTGTCTGGAGGAGGCCCACGAGAGGAAGAAGACCAAGTATGAAGAGCTGGCCATAGGCTGCCGTAAGCAGGGCTGGAAGTCAAGGTGTATGCCCATCGAGGTTGGCTGCAGAGGTTTTGCAGGGCAATTGCTCTACAAAGCCTTGAGTGCACTGGGCATCAACGGAATGGAGAGGAGAAGAGCCATCAAGAACACCACAGAGGCAGCAGAGAAAGCCTTGAGATGGCTCTGGATCAGGAGAGAAGGTCCATGGGGAGGAGCGGATGCCACCTGAACACAAGTCGTGGTCTGATCAACCACGGCTGGGTCGCCTGGGTGAGGGTGTTTGATGTTGAAAGACCCGAAACACCCAATGACCCCAGGTTACATCACTGATGATGTGTTCAGGAGCATCAATAGATGTATTTTATCAATCTGTTGTAAATTGTTGAAAAGGGATTAATTTATAATAATCTTTTAGGGCTTCTTTAGGTTAAGGTAAATAATTTGTCATTCACATTTCAGAGCTTAAGACAATTCATAGTGGGTAGTCAGATCCATTTTGTACATGGTGCAATAATGAATTTAGAATGAAAATGAATCTTCAACATGCTTGGGTTTACTTTTATGCAAGTTCCAACGACAGATGACTAAGAATGGCCTGCTCAAAATACAGTCCTGCCATCATTTGAAGCTGTTTGCTGTCAAGGTAATGAATTCTATCTTTACTATCACAACCATTTTGTGGCAGGGCTGTTATATTGAGAGATCTATGATTTTGACCCCATCCTTAATCATGCAAAATGTTCAATTCAGGATCGGATGAGATTTGGAGGTACTGATAAACCTTTCCATCTACTGGTTTTCCAAATTGCTCCAAAGTTCTACAACATGTGTCACACATCTATAACATGTGTCACAGGCTTAGTATGCCAACAATGGAAATGGGATACAGCTTCTCCCGAGGTCCATTCCTAAGAACTGTTCATAACCCAAGCAGTTCACATCAGAAATGCAGCTGCGAACTGGGTTCCTACACAGAAGATGCCAGCAGAGGTGGCATAGGGATAGATAGCCTGGAAAAACATGTTGAATCTCAGTTTGCCAATGCTAAGAATAAAATTGATATTAACAAAGTGAGCCTGTGCATATCTTGGGCTAATAATGATACTCTTTTAAAAGATTTTACCGCAGGCAAGGTTTTCAATATTATTGATGGCTTTGAAATGTACAACTGCTGGGTCCAGCTACGTTTCGCAAAATGGACATCAACATAGTAACTAGAATATATTCTTCTTGGATGGCTTGAAGGGCCGAATGGCCTACTCCTGCACCTATTGTCTCTTGTCTTTTGTCTATTGACATGGCAAAATTCCAGCTCGTATCAGCAATAGTCATCTGCAGCCTCATAGCAGCCCACCAATCTGTCCCGCCTGTCTCTCAAAAACTTGCTCATAAGTACTGGCTGGATATGTCAGAACTTCTTAGGTTGGAAACTGTGGACAACCTGCGCTGAAGTTAATGGTTTAAGTATTAATCAATCAGACCAATTTCTCCATGGTGCTACTTACATTTGAGTGGAATTGCTATACAAACATCTAGGCAAGTGGGTATTATGGAGCTTTGAGAGGGAAGCTACATAATACCCAGTCACAGTTCTATTCTACCAATAGCACCAGTTGCATAGCTGCTGTACTTAAACTAATGGCAACTTCGCCTGTATATTCATGGAAGTGCTATTGAATGCAAAGTTGATCACTGGACTCCATATCTGGAACGTCATTTGAAACCCAGACAACATCCAAGTCTCGCTGCATACAAGCGTTACCAGAATTGTGGTAAATGGAGCCAGCAACTTCATTTCTGATTTTACAATTGATGGGAAGTCATTCATGAATAAGCTTCATAGAGTTGGCATCCATGGATGGCACCCTGATGATACATAATGAGCCATCATCAGCAACAAGCATGTATCCCAGCCACAAGAATTTTCCCTCCACTTGCTCCTGACAGTTTTTAATGGCGCAACTGTATTAAATAAATATTGCTTTGGTGTCGATTGTGATCACTCTCTCCATAATCACTGAAATTTAGCTTAACTTTCACTTTGTACCTGGGTTCTAACATGTTCCAAGTCTAATTGATCTAGTCAGAAACTAAAGCAAGCATTGGGTTATTGATGAACAAGTATAACCTCTTTGATCAGGACTTTCATATGAAGAAAGACTGGATTGACTCGGCTTGTACTCGCTAGAATTTAGAAGATTGAGGGGGATCTTATAGAAACTTACAAAATTCTTAAGGGGTTGGACAGGCTAGATGCAGGAAGATTGTTCCCGATGTTGGGGAAGTCTAGGACAAGGGGTCACAGTTTAAGGATAAAGGGGAAATCATTTAGGACCGAGATGAGAAAAACATTTTTCACACAGAGAGTGGTGAATCTCTGGAATTCTCTGCCACAGAATGTAGTTGAGGCCAGTTCATTGGCTATATTTAAGAGGGAGTTAGATGTGGCCCTTGTGGCTAAAGGGATCAGGGGGTATGGAGAGAAGGCAGGCACAGGATACTGAGTTGGATGATCAACCATGATCATATTGAATGGCGGTGCAGGCTCGAAGGGCCGAATGGCCTACTCCTGCACCTATTTTCTATGATCACATTTTTTGGTGCGGAGATTTTTGATGAGGTAATTAATGTTTTGTGCGTGATTTGGCTTGCCTAATGAACTGGCTGCATTTAGCAACTTTCCATGATGTTGAGTCAATGTTGTATCCTCAAAGTAACATTTTCACCCACACATTTGAGAAAGGAAATAGCATAAAATGCAAAGTACAGAGTCATCTCTGAGCCACTTAAATGATCTATTCTCTTATTAATCTCACTGACCTGTGTTTCTCATGTGACACAATGAAACAAAATGGTTGGCCATAATACAAATCATAGTGTTAAGAACATCTAAGCACTGATTATGTCCTTCCAATATCACAAAATGTTAACAGACTGGCCCTACTTCTCCATACTGGTTCAAATGTAGATAAATTCTATCCTTAAGAATCCTCTCCAATAGCTTCTCTATAATTGATGCGAAGCTCACCAGCCTACTTGATTTTGAATGCCTGGGCGTATTAGTATAGCTCACACTAGTCTCACAATCCATCAAGCCCTTTTCCTTGCTGAGTTCCGATGCAAAGTATCTTTTTAGTACCTCGCCTACAACCTCTGAATCCAAGAGAAGGGTTTCGGCCCGAAACGTTGCCTATTTCCTTCGCTCCATAGATGCTGCTGCACCCGCTGAGTTTCTCCAGCATTTTTGTCTACCTTTGATTTTCCAGCATCTGCAGTTCCTTCTTAAAAACATTCTTGATCACTGTTCCCAAGATGCTCTCCTACTGAACCACCAGTCGGCTGGTCAGTCTCATTTCCCAATACCAGATCTAGTATGGTCCTTCTTCCATTTTGACTATGCCTATATCGGCGCAGCGGTAAAGTTGCTGCCTTACAGCGCTAAAGACTTGGGTTCAATCCCGACTTCAGGTGCTGTCAGTACAAAATTTGTACGATCTTCCCATGACCTGCGTGGGTTTTCTCTGGGTGCTCCGGTTTCCTCCCACACTCCAAAGACGTACAGGTTTGTAAGTTAATTGACTTGGTATAAATCAAGTCAAGTCAAGTTTATTTGTCACATACACATACGAGATGTGCAGTGAAATGAAAGTGGCAATGCTCGCGGACTTTTGTGCAAAAGACAAACAACCAAACAAACTATAAACACAATCATAACACACATATTCTTTTACATAATAAATAATGGAAGGAAAAACGTTCAGTAGAGTTAGTCCCTGGTGAGATAGGCGTTTACAGTCCGAATGGCCTCTGGGAAGAAACTCCTTCTCAACCTCTCCGTTCTCACAGTATGGCAACGGAGGCGTTTGCCTGACCGTAGCAGCTGGAACAGTCCGTTGCAGGGGTGGAAGGGGTCTCTCATGATATTGTTGGCTCTGGAGTTGCACCTCCTGATGTATAGTTCCTGCAGGGGGGCAAGTGAAGTTCCCATAGTGCGTTCGGCCGAACGCACTACTCTCTGCAGAGCCTTCTTGTCCTTGGCAGAGCAATTCCCAAACCAGATGGTAATGTTCCCGGACAAGATGCTTTCCACCGCCGCTGCTTAGAAGCACTGGAGGATCCTCGGAGACACTCTGAATTTATTCAATTGCCTGAGGTGGTAAAGGCGCTGCCTTGCCTTACTCACGAGTGCTGAGGCGTGTGATGCCCATGTCATATCCTCGGAGATGTGGACTCCCAGATATTTAAAACAGTTCACCCTATCCACAGGATCCCCATTTATCCTCAATGGAGTGTACGTCCTCGGATGATGTGCCCTCCTAAAGTCCCTGATCAGCTTCGTTTTTTTGATGTTCAAGAGGAGGCTGTTATCCTGGCACCAGAGTGCTAGACCAGCCACCTACTCCCGGTAGGCCTTCTCGTCGTTGTCTGAGATCAGGCCCACCACCACAGTGTCATCAGCAAAATTGCCCCTAGTGTGTATAGGATAACGTTAGTGCGTGGGGATCGCTGGTCGGCGCGGTGGGCTGAAGGGCCAGTTTCCGCGCTGTATCTCTAAACTAAACTAAACTTTTCAACAAACTCTCTTGGAGACAACTAACAAATTCTATCCCATCTAAGCGTCTTTAATGAAGGAAGACGCTGTTGATTTTGGGGAATTTAATGTCACACATTACGACAACAATGTTACTTTTACATCTTTCCTTGATCTGTCTATATATCTGTTCCACTAGCCTATGCTATAATCCCATCAGAGTGATTGCACCTTACTTATGTCTACCCATATTGCCTCAGGGATGATTCCTCCCGAGTGCAGCTATGACATGTTCCTTGATTTGTAATGCAACTCTTCCATCTCTTTTACTTCCCATCACCTTCTATCATGTCCAAAGCAGCAAAACCCCATAACAATAGAACATAGAACAGAAAAGGGTACAGCACAGAGACAAGCATCTCAGCCCATAGATCTCAAACAATGTGAGGTTTGCAATCCTAAACTATCTGTGCCTCTAGACAAATGTTCTCACGAGGCTTAAATACTGGTACATACACAGTAAATTGTGATAAACAGTCTCATAAAACTAGACAAGCTGCAATAGTGTACATTGTATTATCAATAACATGATAGAAAAGTTAATTGACAGCATTATCAAGTAGGGCATTCTCCAATCACCTGATCAACAAGGTTGAACCCTTGGGTCCCACTTGGATTAATTTTGCTCATTACAATGACTTTGACAAAATTGGCTAAAATATGGACAAAAGAGCTAGATTCCAGAAGTTACGACTGACAGCCCATGTTGAACTTAGGTCAAATGCTTCATACTGAAGCAGGAAAGGAAAAAAATTGAGTCAGAATCGAACCAGAGTCTCTGACATTGTAAGGCAGCAACCATATCGCCGCACAACTGTGCCGCCCATAGACTATTTGAAGTTGCATCTATCAAATGGGAAGATTACAGTGATTGTAGATGGCTATCTTATTTACATGTTGTCCCTGCAGCAGTTCACTTTGGCTACAGCACTGTCAGGGACTTCACCAATGAACTTCATCTGGGAATAATGCAGGGACGTTCACTAATAATTGCAGCAATGTGTACTTTTTATGGTCTCCCAGATCACAAAGCATCAAGACTTGGATAACAGTCAGCTCTGCACTGAAAAGCAGCAAGTAACTTATACGCACCACCTTGAATAGATAGTCTAATCACTTCATCATAACATTCAAAATGCATTACGTTTGTTGAATTTGCCAACACCCTTATTCCTGGGCTTAACGTTGACCAGAAACTTAACTGGTCCAAACACACAAATGCTGGATAGTGGTGTTGTATTCTCCAGCAAAGTGACTTAGAAACATAGAAAATAGGTGCAGGAGGAGGCCATTCGGCCCTTCGGGCCATTCATTGTGATCATGGCTGATCGTCCCCAATCAATAACCCGTGACTGCCTTCTCCCCATATCCCTTGATCCCACTAGCCCCTAGAGCTCTATCTCACTCTCTCTTAAATCCATCCAGTGACTTGGCCACCACTGCCATCTGTGGCAGGGAATTCCACAAATGTGACTTAACTCACAACTTCTCAGTCTTCCCATTCGACGCAAATCACTCTCCAGTTAACCAATGTACCTACAAAGTGTATGAAATTTAACACCATTTCATCAAGGATAAAGCAGCCTGGTTGATCACAATTCTACTCCATCATTTTTTAAAGATTTGGTGAAGAAAAGTTAACCAAAACCACATCGCAATTCTATATCCCCAATTGGTATTCCAAGAAATGAAAAACATAAAGGTGGAAAAAGTTCCTCATAAAACAATTTAAAGAATATTAAGGTACAAGAGATCCGAATCTTTGTTGACAAACTGGATCCAAAATTGTCTGGGAGACAGGAGGCATAGTGGTGAACAAGTGGTTTTCTGTTTGGAAGTCTGTAACAGGGATCGGTGCTGGGACCTTTGTTGTATGTAATTATATTAAATACAAATAACTAGGATGAGAGCACAGAGATATGTTTTGTAAATTTGCAGGTAACACAAAAAGATGGTCAAGTAGTAGATAATGAAGGATAGAGGGGAACAATGTTCAACTGGAATGTTAAGAGAAGTGGGGGTAAATGGATTTAATTCAGACAAATGTGAGGTAATGCAGCTTTGGAAGTCAAATTCTGGTCAGACATGTAACTAAACACTAAGCACCTGGGATTGTTGATGTACAAAGAGATCTTGAAGTGTTAAAGGCATTTGGTTGCTTGCCTTCATAGGCTGAGAGCTGGGAAGGAACATGGCAGATGTACAAACCATTGGTTAGATTGCCCCCGCAGTATTATATAGATTTTGGTTGCCATACCACAGAAGGCATGTGATAATAGAGAGAGCACAGAAGAGTTTCACCAGAATGTTGCCTGGAATGGATGGTTACAGTTAAGAAGAGGGAATATGTAGACTGGGTTTACTCTCACTGGAACATAGGATGCTGAGGGGTGACCTACTCACTTTCAAGCTCTGATAAATGTTTTACATTGTTGCCCCTGGTAATATTTACAAGCATTGAATAAGTATAGTTATTTAGGATAAACAATATTCTATATTTCCTGGGTCAATACTGCCTTCATTTGTCATTATTTTGGTCAATTTTCCTAAAAAGACTTTAGTGCTATTAACCACAGTTCTGTGTTGTAATTTATGAGACTTCTTACTACTTTGACAGATATTAAATATTAGGTTATTCGGATTTGAGGATTTCTCCATCGGACTAAGTAGGCCGAATAGCAACATTTTAAACATGTAATGAAACTAAAACTGTCAAATTCAAAAAACAAGAAAAGGAAAAAATAACCCCCCACCCCCCTACCTGTGTTGGCAAGTGGTACTTAAGTCAAATATGCATGTGTCTATTAGCCTAGTCAAAATAACAGGATCTGGTAGCCAGTAGCATTACACTCAAGGTCTTCTCCCTCACAAAACAAATCCCATATCAGCACCACATTCTTCAGGAGTTGCAAGCAAAACCAATCCTGACCAAAAAAACTACAACTGAATCTTTCACCCTAATTTAAACAGATTTTTTGTTTACCTAGCTCCTATGCGTACCTAAATTTTCAGTAGTAAAACTAGTTTTATAAATTCAGCAGTATGTTGATGGCAGGAATGTGACCACATCTGAACTATCATTCAAATTTATCCAATTCCAAGCATGTTATTTTTAGCCAAGAGAGCTACATTTATAACTTCATCAACATGCTAATGTAACAATTTTTTAAACCGTTGCAGAGAAACAAGTGAAACAGGAATACGACAAGAGTTTGAAATTAGTTTAAGAAGGAACTGCACATGCTGGAAAATCGAAGGTAGACAAAAATGCTGGAGAAACTCAGTGGGTGAGGAAGCATCTATGGAGCGAAGGAAATAGGCAACGTTTCGTGTCAAGACCCTTCTTCAGACTGATGTGAGGGTGGAGACAGTGGGCTGAGAGAGCTGAGAAGGGGAGGAGAAAGTAGGAACTACCTGAAATCAGAGAAGTCAATGTTCATACCGCTGGGGTGCAAACTGCCCAAGCGGAATATGAGGTGCTGCTCCTCCAATTTACGGTGGTCCTCACTCTGGCCATGGAGAAGGCCCAGGACAGAAAGGTCGGATTCGGAATGGGAGGTAGAGTTGAAGTGCTGAGCCACCGGGAGATCAGGTTGGTTAGTGCGAACCAAGCGTAGGTGTTGGGCGAAGCGATCACCAAGCCTACGCTTGGTCTCACCGATGTAGAGCAGCTGACATCTAGAGCAGCGGATGCAATAAATGAGGTTGGAGGAGGTGCAGGTGAACCTCTGCCGCACATGGAAAGACTGCTTGGGTCCTTGAATGGAGTTTCTCCATAGTTTGAAATTAGCATCATTTACAATTACAATATTTTCCTGGAAATTCTGCATTCCAATAATGGGAAATGTACATGCACCATTACTACAATTCAATTCTTCAGGAAATTTCAGATTATTTTTTCAATTCAAATCTATATCTTGTCAAGAGTGGCATGAATAAATACTCAAATGAAAACCGTCAATCAAAGCTGAAATTAAAATATCATCAGTTCAACTCTAATTCTCACATCTTCCTTCCTCTTATATCCAGAAACCTGAACAAACTTCAGTGCAAAATCAAATCAATGTCAATTTCTTTCATCGTACAATAATGACAAATATTAGGGAAGTCGGGACTAGGTTTTGGCTGGAAAGAAATACATTTTTACCATTAACAAGTGTAGTAACAACTTTTGTCAGAACTGCAAAGGACGCAAAGGAGCTTGTTAAACTGCAGGGAGGGACGTCTTTGATTAGGCCAAACATGAGGATAGGCTATGAACAGGGGTATCCACTGAATAAGTGAATGGAAGCCGTTTGTGTGAGAACATTGACAATATGTAGGAATTGCCAAAAAACAGAGGGAGACATGCTCACTCCTCACCTTCTCCACGTTTTATCAAGCTACTTTGGTGTCTTTCCCAGTTCTGATAAAGGGCCTTTGATTCAAAACATTAGTTCTGTTTTTCTTCCCACAGATGCAGCCTGACCTGCTAAGTTTATCTAGCATTTCAATTATATTTCCAGTATCTGCAGTTTTTTGTTTTTTTTAAATTTGTATTACTTTCAATAACAATTCTTATTGCATGCCAATATTGCACATAAAAAAGAACAACTTTTTTTTATTAAAAGATCAGTTCCTCCAAATTAGAATCTATGCATTGTTTGGCCATTTACATTTCCAAAATATTACAGTACTCAAAAATATATCACTTAGCAGTCTTTTATAAAACTGTTAGATGAATTATCTGGAATATTTCTTACAATGCAAGAATCATTTCCTCTTGCATCTTCTGAAGAGAATCGAGGAGAAGAGGAAGAACTTTATCATAATATTGTTCCTGATGTAACTGGGCGCCTTTCACTGCCAGGACATATTGGTTGTGTAGATTATGGAGTTTCATTGTGGCCTTGTCAAATCTGTCTTTGGCCTTTTCAGTCTCTTTACCTGATAGTGGGCAGAAAACACAAAAAGTATAACCTTCAGAAACTCCATTGTTTTCGAAAATATACTCCAAAAATCTGCAAACATTAACCTCAAGTCATGCTCAATTCCTCAAATCTAGATCATACCACAAGCTAGAAGTGCTGCTGGTAGGTCAAAGTGCAGGCGTCGCTTAACACTGGGCTTTGGTGAAGAGGGCATACAGACTCAAGGTAAGAATAAGGTAATGTGTAGGAAAGAACTGCAGATGCTGGCTTAAACCGAAGATAGACACAAAATACTGGACTAACTCAGCGGAACAGGCAGCATCTCCGGAGAGAAGGAATGGGTGATGTTTCGGGTCGAGACCCTTCAGCCTGAAGAAGGGCATTGGCTACACCAAAGGTTCAGCCAGATAGGTAGGCAACCGGTAGGAGAATTAGGCAGGTAGTACAGAAGTCTCCTGAAGCTATCGCCCTCTGAAAAAGCTATACCAGTTTGGCTATAGTTGGGGAGAATGTTCTCTCAGGATCAAATAGCAGCAAGAGACAGAACATCTTGCTCTGCAGAACAGCAGGGAAGGGTTATATCTACTCATACTTACTTTATTAGCCAAGTATGTTTTGCAGCATACGAGGAATTTGATTTGCAAGCAATGATAACAGGGAATTCAATAGTCAAGGATAAAGACGAGCATTTCTGTAGCTGCAAGCATGACTACAGAGTGCGGTGTTGCCTCCCTGGTGCCAGGGTCAAGGGTGGCTCTAAGTGGGCACAGGACATTCTCAGAGAGAAGGGTAAGCAGTTAGAGATTGTGGTCCATATTATTACCAATGGCATAGGTAGGAAGGAAGATGCGGTCTTACCAAGAGAATTTAGTGTTAAGTAGCTGGTTAAAAAACAGGACCTCCAGGGTTGTAATTTCAGGATTATCATCTGCCCTTCGAGCTAGTGAGGCAAGAAAGAGAATGACAGTGCAATTCAATACATGGCAAAGGAGCTGATGTAGGAGGGAGGTTTTCAGATATATGGATCATTGGGCTCTCTTTTAAGGCAGGTGGTATCAGTACAAGAGGGACAGATTGCACCCGAACCGCAGGGGAATCATTATCCTCACAGGAAGGTTTGCGAGTGTTTTTTTGAGAATGTAACTAGGAAAATGCACAAGGGAGAGCCAGTGGATGTAGTGTACCTGGACTTTTAGAAAGCATTTGAAAAGGTCCCACATAGGAGATTAGTGAGCAAAATTAGGGCACATGGTATTGGGGGTAGAGTGCTGACATGGATAGAAAATTGGTTCGCAGACAGGAAACAATGAGTAGGGATTAACGGGTCCCTTTCAGAATGGCAGGCAGTGACTAGTGGGGTACCGCAAGGCTCGGTGCTGGGACCGCAGCTATTTACAATATACATCAATGATTTGGATGAAGGGATTCAAAGTAACATTAGCAAATTTGCAGATGACACAAAGCTGGGTGGCAGTGTGAATTGTGAGGAGGATGCTATGAGAATGCAGGGTGATTTGGACAGGTTGGGTGAGTGGGCAGATGCATGGTAGATGCAATTTAGTGTGGATAAATGTGAGGTTATCCACTTTGGTAGCAAAAACAGGAAGGCAGATTACTATCTAAATGGTGTAAAGTTGAGAAAAGGGGAAGTACAACGTGGTCTGGGAATCCTTGTTCATCAGTCAATGAAAGTAAGCATGCAGGTACAGCAGGCAGTGAAGAAAGCAAATGGCATGTTGACCATTATAACAAGAGGAGTTGAGTATAGGAGCAAAGAAGTCCTTCTGCATAGGGCCCTCGTGAGACCACACCTGGAATATTGTGTGCAGTTTTGGTCCCCTAATTTGAGGAAGGACATTCTTGCTATTGAGGGAGTGCAGCGTAGGTTTACAAGGTTAATTCCCTGAATAGCGGGACTGTCATATGCTGAGAGAATAGAGCGGCTGGACTTGTATGCTCTGGAGTTTAGAAGGATGAGAGGCAATCTTATTGAAACATATAACATTATTAAGGGTTTGGATATGCTAGAGGCAGGAAACATGTTCCCGATGTTGGGGGAATCCAGAACCGGGGCCACAGTTTAACAATAAGGGGTAAGCCATTTAGAATGGAGACTAGAAAACACTTTTTCTCACAGAGAGTTGTGAGTCTGTGGAATTCTCTGCCTCAGAGGGCGGTGGAGGCAGGTTCTCTGGATACTATCAAGAGAAAGCTAGATAAAGGTCTTAAAGATAGCGGAGTCAGGGGATATGGGGAGAAGGCAAGAACGGGGTACTGATTGGGGATCAGCCATGATCACATTGAATGGCGGTGCTGGCTCGAAGGGCCGAATGGCCTACTCCTGCACCTATTGTCTATTGAGTGCTACTTGGGAGGGTTTAAACAAGTGAGGCAGGGGTGGGAACCAGATCAGCAGGTCAGCAAGTGGAGGGATTGATGGTAAGGTCGAGGATATGGAGAGGATATGTATGGGGCAGAATAATATATATGGTGAGACTGGCAGTTCAATGTTCCTGTGTTTCAACGTTTAAAACATTACAGTGGGAGGTAAAAGAGGTGGAGGAGTTACAGAGAGAATGTCACAGCTGCATATAAATATCCTGGATGATAGTAGAGATGGGATCGTTTGTGATATTGCACAAAAATTGGTAGAGTTGCAGACCATGCAGCAGGCTGTCAAAGAATACAGCCTGACATAGGTAGACACAAAATACTGGAGTAAATCAGCATGACAGGCAGCATCTCTGGGGAGAAGGGATGGGTGACGTTTCGGGTCGAGACCCTTCTTCAGACTGACATAGATCAGTTGCAGATCTGGGAGGAGAAATGGCAGATGAAGCATGTGTGAGGTAAAAATATAGATAATGGCAGGATCCTTATCAGCAGTGATATACAGAGGATATGGGGCAGAATAATATATATGGTGAGACTGGCAGTTCAATGTTCCTGTGTTTCAACGTTTAAAACATTACAGTGGGAGGTAAAAGAGGTGGAGGAGTTACAGAGAGAATGTCACAGCTGCATATAAATATCCTGGATGATAGTAGAGATGGGATCATTTGTGATATTGCACAAAAATTGGTAGAGTTGCAGATCATGCAGCAGGCTGTCAAAGAATATAGCCTGACATAGGTAGACACAAAATACTGGAGTAAATCAGCGTGACAGGCAGCATCTCTGGGGAGAAGGGATGGGTGACGTTTCGGGTCGAGACCATTCTTCAGACTGCCATAGATCAGTTGCAGATCTGGGAGGAGAAATGGCAGATGAAGCATGTGTGAGGTAAAAATATAGATAATGGCAGGATCCTTATCAGCAGTGATATACAGAGGGATATATATTTTTTCACATAGAGTGGCAGGTGCCTGGCATGCGCTGCCATGGTGGCGGTAGAACAAGATGAGATTGTGACTTGTAAAAGGCTTTTAAATAGGCACATGAATGGAGGGATATGGATTATGTGAAGGCAGAAGGGATTAAATCAATATGAAATCATATTCGACAGACATTGTGAGCTGAAGGTCTGTTCCTTTGCTGATATGCGGCCAGAAGTTGTAGATTTTAGGAACAAAGTGGGTGTTTTATTTGTTCAAAAATAATTTACTTTATTTTTAAGTGAAGGTTTACAACAGTACTCTCGTAAAATATGTTTTTTGTGATTTGTAATAAAGGTAAATTGCACTGACAATTGCTTTAGGTACTTTAGATAATGAGATTGATTGATTCCTGTTTAAAGGAATCCTACTGAGGATTCTCCTCCTAAAGGAGTCTGAAGAAGGGTTTTGGCCCGAAACGTTGCCTATTTCCTTCGCTCCATAGATGCTGCCGCACCTGCCGAGTTTCTCCAGCACTTTTGTCTACCTAAAGGAATCCTACATTCACAGAATTAGGGCACTGTGCGGAAATTGATAGAAAAAGAAGTCGGTGGATGTGAATTAGTCTTGTTAGCATAGGTTCCAATTATGTACAAGAAAACATTTTCAATGTTGATAATTAATTGAAAATATCTCACATCTCGTGTGGTATAGAATGCTGCAAATTAAAATCTCTGCTCTGCAGGATCTTTAAAGCAATATTCCAATTACAGATTGTTTTCATTTCCAACACCACCTAATGTATTTGCACAGTAACTACCTGTTCACTGCCAATTTACACTATGGAGATCTGAGCAGGAAATTATCAGGAAGGGAACATTTTGGACTATTGGGATAGTTATGAGTTATGGGAAACAGAGTGGGGTGCGCATTTGAGGCTAAAGTCAAATCAGCCAGAAATCTTCTCCAGTGAAGCAGGCTTGAAATGCAGGGTAGCTTATTGCTGCTTCCATTTCTTGCACATAAACAGCTTGTGTCTAGTATTTGGCCCTATAAAGATTATTTTGCAATCTGAAAAGCAAAAGTAAACCAAACCATGTACTCTAAATTAATACATGGTTCGCCTGTCAACCTGAAAAATGAATAATTTCTAGTTGACTGATAACAATAACAAGTGTGCATGGAATAGAGTTGTAGAACAAATTTATTTAAGTAACAGCATCAAATTTCACTTCACATGCCTCACAGGTTGTGTAACACAAATAATTTCTATAGGTCTTTGCAATCTTTACAGTTGTTTCTATCAGTTTATTTTATTTTTTGACTTGGTTCCTTTGCTAAAGAATTCTCAACAAGCACAAAGTCTTGCAAACTGAAGGTAAAATCTTGAAAACATAAAGGAGTATATTTATATTGATGTAATTAGACTGGCAGCCATCACTGAAGCAATTCAAAGCATAAGAAAATGTTTCTGCAAGTCTGGGAATGCGATGAATTGAAACAAATTATGTATGTACAGGCCACAACTTGGAATGTATTTAAAGAACTAATTCATACATGTCACATTTGAAAATTCCAATTACATGAAAGAAGAATTTATACAAATGTTTTACTTCAGGGGTTAGGCCAAGTGACATCAAGGTAATCAGTTTACTGTCTATGGATAGTATATAAAATATACAGTAATTATATTCAGTCAATTTCAATACACATTCCCTTCAGGCCTCCAAATATTGTGTCCTGCAAGTCATGATTAACAAGTAATTTCGTAGGGAAAGCCACTAAATATTAAGCAGAAAAAGTATTATTTACAAATGCTAATAATAAAATGTGGGTGAATTGATTCGCTGTTGACCCACCATTCAATGAGCTCAGCCATAGAGTTATCACCTTCCAATTCTTTGGTCTGACATCCATTTTTCCAATATTGCTCAGCAAGCAAATTCTATGTTACATTTTGCAAGCAGCTGCCTTAGTTTTGCACCATTTTATCCCAAACTTTTATCTTTGACAGAAACATTCTTGTTGATATTTTCTGTGTAACTGCAAGGAGCAGGAAGTTTCTACTGCAGTTGTATGGAGTAGGGAGGTTCTACTGCAGTTGTACGGAGCAGGGAGGTTCTACTGCAGTTGTACAGGGTCTTCGTGAGACCACACCTCGAGTATTGCGTACAGTTTTGGTCTCCAAATCTGAGGAAGGACATTATTGCCATAGAGGGAGTGCAGAGAAGGTTCACCAGACTGATTCCTGGGATGTCAGGACTGTCTTATGAAGAAAGACTGGATAGACTTGGTTTATACTCTCTAGAATTTAGGAGATTGAGGGGGGATCTTATAGAAACTTACAAAATTCTTAAGGGGTTGGACAGGCTAGATGCAGGAAGATTGTTCCCAATGTTGGGGAAGTCCAGGACAAGGGGTCACAGCTTAAGGATAGAGGGGAAATCTTTTAGGACCGAGATGAGAAAAACATTTTTCACACAGAGAGTGGTGAATCTCTGGAACTCTCTGCCACAGAAGGTAGTTGAGGCCAGTTCATTGGCTATATTTAAGAGGGAGTTAGATGTGGCCCTTGTGGCTAAAGGGATCAGGGGGTATGGAGAGAAGGCAGGTACGGGATACTGAGTTGGATGATCAGCCATGATCATATTGAATGGCGGTGCAGGCTCGACCTATTTTTTCTATGTTTCTAACTCTCAACACTGCCAAGTACTGCAGGTGTTAAATGCATGTTTACATTTTCCAAAAAAAATGCTCTCCTTCAGTTACTTTTTCAAGATTCCAAAAGCAAGACTTTTTACAGATTGGAAAAGAAATTAATTTTAGCAGCACAATTCTGCCAAAGAATAATTCATGGCAGAGCAAGCAGAAGACCTAAAATATTGGGTAACTGGGGGGTTGGGGGGGGGTTAGAAAAATAAAATACTTCATAATTTAATCACAGGAAAGTTTCAGTTGCAACATGTCCAATAATGGATACTCTATGGTAGACACAAAATGCTGGAGTAACTCAGCAGGACAGGCAGCATCTCTGGAGAGAAGGAATGGGAGACGTTTCATGTCAAGACCCACCTCTATAATCTTTGCTTCATACTGAATAATTTTTTGTCTACCTTCGATTTAAACTAGCATCTGCAGTTCTTTCCTGTACACAATGGATACTCTATGGTAGTCTTCTGCTTTGTTTTACTCTCTGGGCCAAATGATACATTTTTACCTTGTACTTTTGAAATGTAACCGTAAAAATTAAAATATCTTGTATCGAGGAGTGCCAATACTTTGTATCTTGTTCAGTAATGGTGATTGATAAGGGAAGGTGTTGCGCACTTTCCTTAACTTTGAATCAAGTTGCTAGTTTTTCAAGTAAATGCAAGGAAAAATACCTCAATCTTTCTTTGCCCATCAAATTCAAGCATAGAACGATTCAATTATTTCTTCCTGGCATTGTAACTATAAGTCAAACTTACATTTGCAACTGCAGCTTATGGATGCCTGTAATTTATAAATGAGGAATATAAACAGGTGCATTATCAAGAATAATTTACCATTTGCACTAATACCACCACATTCTTATTATTGATTAATGCAATAAGTCAATTTAATGCAGCCAGTTAATGTGATATTTATTTTGAGAGTTGCAATCTTCTTTGCACTTTTCACATATCAAGCTCTATTGACTTTCAAAATTAAATAACATTTATTAAATTAAATATAAACTATAGATGAGGCTCTCACCAGGGTCTCTTCTATATCCCGTAGCTCCGCTCTCACTCCCCATCCACCCCCATTCGTAACAAGGATAGAGTCTCCCTTGTCCTCACCTTCCACCCTACCAGCCGTCACATACAACACATAATCCTCCGACATTTTCGCCACCTCCAACGGGATCCCACCACTGGCCACATCTTCCCACAGCCCACTGTCTCCGCCTCTTCCTTTCTTCTTCCCCCCCCCCCCCCCGCCCCCACATCAGTATGAAGAAGGGTCTCGACCCGAAACGTCACCTATTCTTTCGCTCCATAGATGCTGCCTCACCCGCTGAGTTTCCCAGCATTTTAGTCTACCTTCTTTTATTAAATCACACTCATTTGGTATCCTCTGGAAATAATCTATATTTGACATATGGGTAACCGCTTTCAAACCAATGACAATTACTTGCACTACCCTGCGCCTTAATATGACATATACATTTATAATACCTAAAAACTAATTGTACTTCACTGTGCAATTCAATGTTTTTTCACTTTCAAAACATCATAAAAGGGTCAAAACAAAAATGAATTTCCAGCACTTTTCCAAGTTTTAATTTAAATTACCTTTCGAAAGGGCTTCTCTATATTTTTCCTTTGCAGCCGTGGCTTCTTTTGCCAAGTGTCTGTAGGTAGACTTCAGCTTTTCAATTTCAGTCTTCGTTACCTTAATATAAAATGTTAAAATGAACAGTTGCATGATTTATATGCAATATTCTTAATGTTGAGGTGACGATAAATGCTTCCATGAAGTCAAACTATTAATAAGATACCAGATTTCAATATTCACAAAAACAGTTTTTTTTAAAAGCGGTGTCTATCTTTTCTGTGAATGAGACGAGAACTTACCCTCCGGCTTGTCAGCATATTTGAGAGCAATGATCAACTTCACATTGAATGCCAAATTCACAGTACAGAAATGCTCCAAAAAGGGAAGGACATTCCTGATTAAATATATACTTTTATTAAAATTTATGCCATCATCTGGATCTCCAATTAACTGTTTTGCCCCCAAATTTCTTACATAGCTTGATGTTTGGCTCTGTTATAGACATTGCCAAACAAGGATTTGCTGCATACTCCCCAATGAGTGACATTGATCACACAGAAACATTTAATTTTACAACAACTGAAATGTTGTTTTGTACATTGTCTGTAAAGTGCCATTGTTCATCCGCAAGCAAACTCAATATTCAACAATTGAATTAATTGGGCAGGACGTGAAACCACATCCTTCCTAAGTAACTCATGTATAACTACGTTTCAAATGTGTAGGTCTCAGATCACTGAGTTTATAGTTAAGTGACCATGAGTTAGGAACTGTAGTGTGAATCAAAGACAAAGTTGAGAGGCCATAGGCATGTTTGTGAGTAGGGGAATGAAAAGAAAGATACCGCTGTTTGATCTGCTGATACGTTTCAAGTGAAAACTGTGAATGGCTATCGGGATCAACTTGGATCAGGAAGATAGAACTGCTGCCAAAATAGTAACGTTAAATTAGGATCCAGGAACCAAGATTCAGGAACCAAATTGGGGCACTACATGGCCTGGACCCCAGTTATTCAAAAAAAGCAATTTGGCTGTGTGCAGCATATGTCATATTTCCACGTTTGATGACAACACACAACAAGTTGGGATTGCAAGTACAAGAAGGACAAAAAGAGGTTCGAAGCTGATATCGATACTTTAAATGTTTGGGAGTGGGCAAATACATTGAAGGTGATACAAAATGTGCAAAATTATGAAGTCATCCACTTCAGCATATTTTTTAAATCATAATATATGACTGAAATTTTGACAATTAAAATAGACACGGTAATTTTGTACATATTATCAAAGATCAACATGCTAGAGCAGCAAACAATTCGGAATGGAAATGGCACGTTTGCTTTTTTTGTAAGAGCATTTAAAGTGCAAGAATAATGGTGCCTTACCGCAAAGCTATAGGGCCTACAGGGCCTTGTCTTCTAATGCTGCCTAAAATCACTCGACAGCACAGCACAATAGAAGGCCAACTCTCAATTAGGAGTAAGTGGCACCTACTGGGAACTTACAATTGGTACGTAATAAAATTAATGCAAAGACTAAATATATACTCAAGAACAAACTCATGCCTGCACTTTAAAATTACCTTGTACATTTCAGCTTCCAGGTGTTGTTGCATACTCTGATAATTTTTTTTCACTTGCTGCTTATCTTTGATCATCATGGTTAGCCTGTACAAAGGTCCCACATTTAGGTCTTCTGCATGTGCCTTCATTATTCTGCTCAATTGTTCTGTTTGATGTACCACGCAGGCCCAAGACTGTAAATAAAAAAAAATGTGACAGTCTCACAAGAAATGGCAGATGAGTGACAACTCGCGGAGGTATTAATTAAAAATCACTGATGGATTTGCGGAGGACAGGGTTGTGGGTTAACAATCAATTTACCTTTGTGATATTACTAACAAAATCCACTGGTGAGGATGCTTCATGCTTTTCCACTTGCTGACAAATGTTCTGTAATAAGGATGCATACTCTTTGTCACTTTTAACTCTTAGAGACATTAACTTTTTTAGTGTCTCCATTAATTTAAGCTCGGATTCCTGCAGTTTTAGCAAAGCTTCAGGAGAATTTTGAAGGTCACTTCCAAACCCCATGTTGAATAAGGCACGATGATATCCAGTGTTTAAAGCGACATCAGCATCCACTGATCAAAGCATGTTCCCTGTCCTGAATAGCAAGAGAAAGAGTAAAGTTATTATTGTTGCTCTGTAAAAAGCACAGGTATTTGCTAACAGTTGAACATATGAATTTAAGCTACAAGACTTTACCAAAGTATGTTTGAATTTTGTACAATTAACAGTTATTATGAGACAGAAGGCCATTTTATCTAATAGGTCCAGGCTAGCTTCCATCAAAGTAACTATATCCAGGGCTCTCGCTTAACTTTTTTTCCCTGTTGCCAGCCAGGCAACCTTGGCAGCTTTTTAGGTTGCCAAATGACATTTTAGGTGGTCATTTAAGATGGCTTGCATGACGCGTGCTCGGACGAAGTGCGTAGTTACCAGTCGGAATTATGCTCAATGAAGCATTCACATATTATTTCTGCTTCAAATAAAGTCACAAACTAACATATTCACCAATCAAGACATGATATATACCACAATGACATGCATTAAAATTATAATACGGTATACACATTGCAATTAATGCAATTTTTATTATTTCTTTCCACTTCCAAACAAAAATGTGGTTGGATTATTCAGCGTATGATCAACCTGTGTCAATAAATCCTGGACCTTGATAACATATATGTTTAACCATGCACACTACAGATTGATGCAAGCATGTTTTCTGTGAAGGACCGAAAATTATCATGACATAGCCATAGCATGGGTCGTTATTGCTATGTGTACAGAAACACTTTCGCTTCCCACATAATTTATCCACAACAAAATATACAGGTTGCAAGAAATTTTCTAAAGGCATTTTATGATAATAGCTGTTAAAACTGACTATACCCATCTGACAGGTTAAACATTACACTAACTAACAAGAGATGATCAAAGGACATAAATGCAGCAAATGTTTGGTAATATATTTAAAGGTGTCAAGACGCCACATTACCGGCCATTCAGATTAGATGTATGTGGCAATGAAGATAACCAGTTTGTAAGCATCATTTAAAAAAAAATTTGTTGTTAAACGCTTGTTCCATCATTCCCACTTCAGAATTAACATTAAAATTTCAACTGAAATATCTCCTGACCAAATTTGTGATGTATATGACTGACTGTAGAAGTAAAACCTGGATAAATCCAATGTATAGTTATGAATGTTGCTCATTAAATAACTACATTCGTGATACTCCATATATAGAGCAATGATTTTCCATTAAAATGAATTCTGTAATAACGTGTCAGTGACAATCGAACACTGCAGTTTTAATGTTTCACGAGTTCACAATTTAATTAATCCACTTTATGGATTAAAACAAATAATAACATTGGGAATTAAAACATATTTGATTGCATTCCGTTATCAAACATAGTCAATGTTAGCTCTGAATACATTTCCAGCACAATAGGGTCAGGGGGGGTGTATGAATCAGTGCAGGATGGATAGATGGTGGTGGGGGGGGGGGGGGGAGGGGAGCTTGAGAAGGCAATCTGTGCGGATTGGATGGATTGAGGCAGGGGAATTAGTGCATGTTGGTTGGAGTAGGTCAAATTGTGAGGGGAGAGGGCGGGGGTGACAGTGGGGTTGAATGGGGGGGGGGGGGGATCTGTGCAGGATGGATGAGGGAGCAGTGCAGGATTAAGTGGGGAGCAGTGCAGGATGAAGGGGTGAGCAGTGCAGGATGAAGGGGTGAGCAGTGCAGGATGAAGGGGTGAGCAGTGCAGGATGAAGGGGTGAGCAGTGCAGGATGGATGGGAAGAGGAGTCAGTACAGGATCAATTGGGGGGACCAGTGTAGGATCAATGGGGAGTGGCAGGAGAATCAATGCGAGGTGGCTAGGAAGATCAGTGCAGGATGAATAGATGGGGGGGGGGGGGGGAATGGAGAAGAGGGGTCTCAGGATAAGGGGAGTGGAGGGGGGTGTACAAGAGAGAGAGAGAGAGAGAGGAAGGGGCAGAGGAGGTGGGAAGGAAGGCCAGCGCTCCTCGGACAACACCTGTCAGGCACGGAAATCGCAACCAAAATATGGAAGGGACCGCGGGCAGAATATCTTGGCGGCCGCACGTGCATGCGCACACTCACACACACTCGCGAGGCTTCTGAGGCTTCTGTGAACGGTAATTTCAGCTCAATCCAGCGCTAAATGCAGCTTATCTGTGCCTGTCTCGCCTACAGCCCTGTGTCAATCCAGACATGGCTGCTGGTTAACCTGGGGGGACAGGCAGAGTGAGCTGGGTTTTGCACTGGCTGTGGGCCTAGGGGCACCGTGCCCGTCTGACTCCCGACGCCTCTGGCCACCCCCGGGCGTGTGGAGGCTCTCGGGCGGGGACGGGGATGGTCCAGTGGCGGTGCGGCAGCAATTGCAGCGCCGGAGACCGAGATCGGTCCTGGCTGTGGTACAGGTCTGCCGAGAGCGTTTTGGCTCGTCTCCCTCCTCCAATCAACCCCCCCCCCCCCCCCACTCTGCTTCCGCCTCTGACCGACACCTCCCTCTTCCAAGAGTCTGTTTTGGAAGCGCCGTTGGCGGAGTGGCAGCAGCTGCTGCTAACAGGCCGGGCGGGGCGGGGTGCGGGAGGAGGAGGAGATGGAGCCGCCGCCGCTGCTGCCATGCGGGGCCCGACATTCACTCCGACCCTCCGTCACGTCACACTTAGCATCTTTCTCACAATCGTCGCCGACACAAAACGTCACGTTCCTTTTCTCCAGAGATGCTGCCGGACCCGCGGAGTTACTCCAGTTTTTTGTGTCTATTTTCGGTATAAACCAAGTTGCCAAGCCGGGCAAAATGACTCGCCGTTTAGGTTGCCCGGCGGCACTTTGAGTGGTCATTGGCACCCGGGCAACCGTTAATTTCGAGCCCTGATATCCATCCAATTCTAACTCTACTTATTTCCCCATAACTCCTGCACCTCACATTATTCTGACATGCCCATTAACACCTCTTTGATTATTTTTGATACTTACCTATTAACAGCCATGAATGCCATAACAGCACAAGGAGCATATCTTTGGAATTATGGAGGAAAGTGCTCACCCACTGGAAACCCACACATTTATATTGATAATGTCCAAATGCCACAAAGGCAGCAATTTAGGTCAGAACTGAACTCTGCTCACTGAAGCTATAAGGCAGCAGCACCAACATTGCACGACCATACCTCACCTTTTTGTTTTGAAAAACATTCTTCATTACTTTAAACTTCTTTTCACTTTTTCTCTAGTACTTTAAGGAGTCTCAATATGTATCTGAATTTCATAAGCTCATAAATGATAGGAGCGGAATAAGGCTTCGGCCCATCAAGTCTACTTTGCCATTCAATCAAAGCTGATTTAACTTTCCCTTTCAACACCATTCTCCTGCCTTCTCCCCATAACCCCTGACATCCGTATTAATTAATAATCTATCTATCTCTGCCTCAAAAAATATCCATTGCCTTGGCCTTCACAGCACTCTGTGGCAATGAATTCCAGATTCACCACCCTCTGACTAAATAAATTGCTTCTCATCGCCTTCCTAAAGGAATGTCCTTTAAATCCGAGGCTATGACCTCTGGTCCTCAATGAGGTCCCCCCCCCACTCATCTTCGAAAATTGATCGAGTACAGGCCCAGTGTCGTCAAATGCTCATCATATGTTAACCCACTCATTCCTGGAATTAATTTCGCAAACCTCCTCTGGACCCTCTCCGGTGCCACCACATCCTTCCTGAGATAAGTGACACAGAATTGTTCACAATACTCCAAACGTGGTCTGACTAGTGCCTTATAGAGCTCGGCATTACATTCATGATTTTGTGTTCTAGTCCTCCCGAAATAAATGCTAACATTGCGTTTGCCTTCCTTATCACCGATTCGACTTGGAAATTAGCTTTTTGGGAATCCTGCAACAGCACAACAAAGTCCCATTGCTCCTCCGATTTCTGAATTCTCTCCCCATTTAGAAAATAGTCTATTCCTTTATTCCTACTGCCAAAATGCATGACTCCACACTTTGCAATGCTGTATTCCATCTGTCACTTCTTTGCCCACTCTCCCAACCAGTCCAAATCTTCTGCAGAGTCCCTGCTTTCTCTGCTCCACCTGCCCCTATCTTCGTATCATCTTCAAACTTGGCCACAAAACATTCAATGCCCTCATCCAAATCATTGATATACAACATGAAGAGTCACGCCCCCAGCACCGACTCCAGCAGAACTCCACTATCACTGGAAATCAACCAGAAAATACCTCCTTTATTGCCGCTCTTTGCCTTCCTTCTGCCATCCAGTCAACCTGCTTCGTAGTAAATGTCGATTTATAACAAAAAATATGACTGTTCTATCAAAGTAGTTTAACTCTTATTCACAATAAACCGGCATACACATTAACTTGGCAAAGGCTCATGACCCATATTTCAACCAGAACAGCAGAACTTTTCTAGTTGTCTGCCAGTGACTAGTGGAGTTGCGCTGGGGTCAGTGCTGGGGGCGTGACTCTTCACGTTGTATATCAATGATTTGGATGAGGGGATTGAAGGTTTTGTGGTCAAGTTTGAAGATGATACAAAGATAGGTAGAGGGGCAGGTAGTGTAGAGAAAGCAGGGGCTTTGCAGAAGAACTTGGACAGGTTGGGAGAGTGTTGCGAGTGTGTGGAATTCTCTGCCTCAGAGGGCAGTGGAGGCTGGTTCTCTGGATGCTTTCAAGAGAGTTAGATAGAGCTCTTAGGGATAGCGGAGTTAAGGGATGTGGAGAGAAGGCAGACACAGGGTACTGATTGTTGGATGATCAGCCATGATCTCATTGAATGGCGGTGCTAGCTCGAAGAGCCGAATGGCCTACTCCTGCACTTATTGTAAAAAAAACTAAGAATAAAAGGAAGAAGCAAGGAATTGCATTTGGTGGTTTACCAAGGAAAGACAGAAAATGATGGAGTAACACAGTGGTTCAGGCAGCATCCCTGGAGAACATAGAAAGGCGACATTTCAAGTTGAGATCCTTCTTCAATGGGAGAGATACTCCAGCATTTTCTGTCTTTCCCAGAAATAAGAATAACTTTGTTACCATGTTGACTAAAGTTGACTGAGGATGAGCAAATAAAATGCATTTTACAAAACAGGTTGCCTGCATAAAATCATGAGGTTGAAGTAAGTTGATAATTGAAACGTTGGTCGCAAAGTGCTCATTCAATGTTTACGTCCAAAATAATATAGTAGATGAAGTGTCAGAACGTAACTTTTAATACTCCATTGTTCTGAAAGGAATGTCAGGGACATGCCCATTTGTTTTGTTACACCAAAAAGACATGCTTACAATCATCCCGGGGGAAAACATTATTTCACCATTTGCAGAAAAAATAAATGGATAAACTACATTCATTCTGTATTGTTTTTGATACATCAAGGTATAGTCACACAGCACGAAAACCGGCCCTTCAGCCCACAAAACTAAAATGCCTGATCGACGCTAGTCCCACTTGCCTGCTCTTGGCCCATGTTCCTCGAAACCCTTTATATCTTTGTATTTGTTGACCCACGGACTCTCAAGGTCAGTTATCTATTACTAGGAGCACACTCCTCCAGAACCTTCTCCTGTGATGTCTGATGAATCCCATTTTCCAAGAGATGGACTGCACGTTTGCAAGAAGAGAAACATCAATAATCTGGGGTTGGAGTTGGAGTCAAGACCACTATTGGTCAATTATTACATTGATTTTTGTCTTCAGAAACAAAGTGTAACCTGCATAACAAAATGCTTTACAATTAATTGTGGTTTGGCTATTGTTTTTTTTCCCGAATTAAATTCTATCTATATCTCAGTTTGGAGCAGCCATTGTTCATTATTACTTAATGCCCACCACTTCTTTCTTCTCTGAAGGCCATTCCATGCTAAACTGCTTGTAAAAACAGAATGCCCATTATTGGAAGGATGTGGAGGGTTTGGATAGGGTGCAGAAGAGATTTACCAGAATTATACCTGCTTCAGGGGGTATTAGCTACAGGGAGACGTTGGACAGACATGGATTGTTTTCCCTAGAACGTCATAGGTTGCAGACAGATGTGATAGGAGTGTATAAGATTATGAAATGTAGTTAGAGTAGACAGTTGAAACATTTCCCCCAGGTTGTAATAATCTAGATGACATGGCTTTAAGGTGAGAGGAGCAAAGATTAAAGGAGATGTGCAGGGTCTGCTTATTCTTTTTAAAAGGATGGCAAATACCTGGAACGTGCTGCGAAGGGTGGTGGTGGAGGTAGTTATGAAAAGACTTAGAGAGGCATATGAATATGCAGCGAATGGAGAGATATAGATTATGAACAGGCAGATCTGAGTCGGCATCATGTTCGGCACAAACATTGTGCCCCGAAGGATATGTTGATATGCATGTTTAAAATAGTAGCTAAGGCAGCAGAATTCTGGTTCAGAGTTAAAAGATAATCTAGTTGGAAAATGAGAATGGCGACCAGGAAATAGGTTTGCGGAATATGGAAAGAAATTGGCTTAAATTTACAACTGGAGAGGTAGGAGTTGTGGGATGTTGGGAAACAAAAAATACTGGAAAAATGAAATATTTGCAAAAATCGAAGGAAACGAGTCAGGCCCTGGATGTTCCGATTGGCAAAACATCAAAATTGTCACCAGGAAATTGTTTTACCCAGCTTTCTCAGGGAACTGTGGAACAAAATCCTAAACACAATCCTTATCCCATTGGTGACACATCAATGGTATTTTTCTAAAGATGGATCCCAACCCAAAAGGCTGTCTGTCCGTTTCCTTCCATAGATGCGACCTGACCTGCATAGATTCTCTGGCAGTTATTCATGATTCGAACATCTGCAGTCCAGTGTCTCTATTTTTCCGCCTAATCTTACGTTAATGTGGTGTGGAGTACATAAATTATAGGAGCAGAATTAGGCTATTGTCTTCTCTGCCATTCAATAATGGCTAATCTATCTTTCGCTCCCACCCCATTCTCTGTCCCCCCTCCCCATAATCCCTGACACTCTTGTTAATCAAGAATCTGTCAATCCCGCCTTAAAAATATCCATTGACTTGGCCTCAATATCGTTCTGTGGCAATGAATTCCACCAGGTGGCGCCGTCAGCGATGGCAGCCTCGCCAACGGTCTGTCTGCCCTTTTGTCTTTTTTGTTATTTTTAATGTGTTTTAAAAGTATGTGTTAATGTTCTCTGGTTTGTTTAATGTGGGGGGTGGGGGAAATTTTTTTTCCATCTCTTACCTTGCCGGAGATGCGATTGTTTTCCGGATCGTATCTCCGGTTGCTCTGCGACCTAACATCATGGAGCTGGAGGCCTTGCTCAAGACTGACTTTGAGCCCCACCGTGGGGCCGTGGACTTACCAGCAGAGCCTGCGATCCCTTGCCTGGGATCAACGCTCCAACCGTTTTCGAAGAGCTCGCAGTTTCGGCTTCAAAGTCACAGAAGGTTCGACTAGCCCCAACCGGGGGTCCGATCGCTCAGCGCGGGGGAGCTGAGATCCCCTCAATGTGGGAGCTTGATCGCCCCCACGTGGAGGGCCCAACCGCCGGCTATGAGAGCCAAGATCGGCCCGTTAACGGAAGGCTTGAGGCCCCCGACCGCAAGAGGACAAAGAAGGGAAGAAATTGAACTTTTTTTTCGCCTTCCATCACAGTGAGGAATGTGGAGGAATCACTATGGTTAATGTTTATGTTAAAATGTATTTGGTGTGTCTTGTTGCTTTTTATTGGTATGACTGTATGACTAATCAAATTCCTCATATGTTGCAAAACATATTTGGCTAATAGAGTATGATTATGAATTCCACGGATTCACCACCCTCTGACTAAAGAAATTCCTCCTCATCTCCTTTCTAAAGGTATGTCCTTTTATTCCGAGGCCATGGCCTCTGGTCTTAGACTCTCCCATTAGTCGAAACATCCTCTCTACATCCACTCTATCCAGGCCTTTCATTATTCGGTATGTTTCAATGAGAACCCACTCATCCTTCTAAACTCTAGCGAGTAGAGGCCCAATGCCATCAAATGCTGCTCATCTGTTAACCCGATTCCTGGGATTCTCGTAAACATAGAAAAATAGGTGCAGGAGTAGGCCATTCGGCCCTTTGAGCCAGCACTGCCATTCAATATGATCATGGCTGATCATCCAAAATTAGTACCCCGTTCTGGCTTTTTACCCATATCCCTTGATTCCATTAACTCTAAGAGTAAAATCTAATTCTCTCTTGAAAACATCGAGTGAATTGGCCTCCACTGCCTTCTGCGGCAGAGAATTCCACAGATTCATATCTCTCTGGAGGAAAAAGGTTTTTCCTCATCGCAGTCCTAAATGGCCTACCCTTTATTCTTAAACTGTGACCCATGATTTTGAACTCCCCCAACATTTTTCCTGCATCTACCCTGCCCAATCCTCTAAGAATTTGATATGTTTTTATAAGATCACCTCTCATCCTTCTAAATTCCGGCGAATACAAGCCCAGTCGACCCATTCTTTCATCATATGTCAGTCCCCATCATCCCAGGATTTAACCTGATGAACCTACGCGGCACTCCCTCAATAGCAATAATGTCCTTTAAAGATAAGGGGGAAATCTTTCAGGACCGATATGAGAAAAACTTTTTTCACACGGAGAGTGGTGAATCTCTGGAATTCTCTGCCACAGAAGGTAGTTGAGGCCAGTTCATTGGCGTATGGAGAGAATGCAGATACAGGATACCAAGTGGATGATCAGCCATGATCATATTGAATGCCGGTGCAGGCTCGAAGGGCCGAATGGCCTACTCCTGCACCTTTTTTCTATGTTTCTATGTCCTCCCTCAAATTAGATAAAAATTGCGAACAATACTCCAGGTGCGGTCTCACCAGGGCTCTGTACAACTGCAGTAGGACCTCCTTGCTCCTAAACTCAAATCCTCTCACAATGAAGGCCAACATGCCATTTGCTTTCTTCCCTGCCTGATGTAGCTGCATGCTTACTTTCAGTGACTGATGTACAAACACACCTAGGTCTCGTTGCACCTCCCCTTCTCCTAATCCGACACCTTCACATAATAATCTGCCTTCCTGTTCTTGCCACGAAAAGTGGATAACCTCACATTTATCCACATTATTCTGCATCTGCCATGCTTCTGCCCACTCACCCAACCTATCCAAGTCACCCTGCAGCCTCATAGCATTTTGCTCGCAGTTCACACTGCCACCCAGCTTTGTGTCATGCGCAAACTTAGAGATGTTACATTTAATTCCCTCGTCGTTAATTTATATTGTAAACAACTGGGGTCCCAGCACCGAGCCCTGCTGCACCCCACTAGTCACTGCCTGCCATTCTGAAAAGGACCCGTTAATTCCTAATCTTTGCTTCCTGTCTGCCAACCAGTTCTCTATCCATGTCAATACCCTACCCCCAATATCATGTGCTCTAATTTTGCACACTAATCTCTTGTGTAGGACTTTGTCAAAGGATTTTTGAGTCCAGATACACCACATCCACTGGCTCTCCCTACTCCATTCTACTTGTTACATCCTCAAAAAACTCCAAAAGATTAGTCAAGCATGATTTCCCCTTCATAAATCCATGCTATCCAAATGCACTGCTATAACATCTTTAATAATCGACTCCAGCATCTTCCCCACAACTAATGTAAGGCTAACTGGTCTATAATTCCCCGTTTTCTCTCTACCTCCTTACTTAAATTGGCTAACCTCCAGTCCACAGGAACTCGTCCAGAGTCGAGAGAACATTGGAAAATGATTACCAATGCATCCACAATTTCTAGGGCCACCTCCTTGGGTACTCTGGGATACAGACCATCAAGCCCTGGGGATTTATCTGCCTTCAGTCCCAACAGTTTAACTAACACCAATTTCTGACTAATGTGGATTCCCTTCAGTTCCTCCCTACCACTAGCTCCTCGGTCCCCTAGTATTTCCAGGAGATTGTTTGTGTCTTCCTTAATGAAGACAGAACCAAAGTACTCATTTAACTGTTCTGCCATTTCCTTGTTTCACATTATAAATTCACATGTCTCTGACTGTAAGGGACCTACATTCGACTTCACTAATCTTTTCCTTTTTACATACCTAAAGAAACGTTAACAGTCAGTTTTTATATTCTCCGCAAGCTTTCTTTCATGCTCTTCCCCCCCACCCCTCTTAATTAACCCCTTTGTCCTCCTCTGTTGAGTTCTAAATTTCTCCCAGTCCTCTGGTTTACCACTTCTTCTGACCAATTTATATTCCTCTTCCTTGGATTTACCATTAATCAGCCACGGTCGAGCCGCCTTCCCAGTTTTATTTTTTCACCAGACAGGGATGAACAGTTTCTGGAGTTCATCCATGCGGTCTTTAAATCTTTGCCATTGAATCTTCACTGTCAACCCGTTCAGTATAATTTGCCAGTCTATCCTAACCAATCCCCGCCATGTCTTCAAAATCTCCTTTATTCAAGTTCAGGACCCTAGTTTCTGAATTAACCGTGTCACTCTCCATCCTAATGCAGAATTCCAACATATTATGGTCACTGTTGCCCAAGGGTCTTTGCACAACAAGATCGCTAACTAATCTTTCCTCATTACACGATACCCAGTCTAGGATGGCCTGCCCTTTAGTCGGTTACATAGATACATAGAAAATAGGTGCAGGAGTGGGCCATTCGGCCCTTTGAGCCTGCACCGCCATTCAATATGATCATGGCTGATCATCCAACTCAGTATCCCGTACCTGCCTTCTCTCCATACCCCCTGATCCCTTTAGCCACAGAGGCAAACATCTAACTCCCTCTTAAATATAGCCAATGAACTGGCCTCAACTACCATATAACCATATAATAATTACAGTACGGAAACAGGCCATCTCGGTCCTTCTAGTCCGTGCCGAACACTTATTCTCCCCTAGTCCCATCTACCTGCACTCATACCATAACCCTCCATTCCTTTCCCGTCCATATAACTATCCAATTTATTTTTAAATGATAAAATCGAACCTGCCTCCACCACCTCCACTGGAATCTCATTCCACACTGCTACCACTCTCTGAGTAAAGAAGTTCCCCCTCATGTTACCCCAAAACTTCTGTCCCTTAATTCTCAAGTCATGTCCTCTTGTTTGAATCTTCCCTACTCTCAGTGGGAAAAGCTTATCCACATCAACTCTGTCTATCCCTCTCATCATTTTAAAGACCTCTATCAAGTCCCCCCTTAACCTTCTGCGCTCCAAAGAATAAAGACCTAACTTGTTCAACCTTTCTCTGTAACTTAGTTGCTGAAACCTAGGCAACATTCTGGTAAATCGCCTCTGTACTCTCTCTATTTTATTGACATCCTTCCTATAATTAGGCGACCAAAATTGTACACCATACTCCAGAATTGGCCTCACCAATGCCTTGTACAATTTTAACATTACATCCCAACTTCTATACTCAATGCTCTGATTTATAAAGGCCAGCACACCAAAAGCTTTCATTACCACCCTATCTACATGAGATTCCACCTTCAGGGAACTGTGCACAGTTATTCCTAGATCCCTCTGTTCACCTGCATTCCTCAATTCACTTCCATTTACCATGTACGTCCTATTTTGATTTGTCCTGCCAAGATGTAGCACCTCACACTTATCAGCATTAAACTCCATCTGCCATCTTTCAGCCCACTCTTGGGGCCAAGGAAAGAGCGTTCACGTCGCGGCCCTGTTTCAACCAATCTTTCCACCACCACGCACAAGAAGCACAAGAGGCGCAAGACAGACACCATTGTGCAGATGCCGAGAAGTGTGTTCAGCTCTGGCTGAACAACTTCTAATCTTGTGTGTGGACTCGATAAGAAGAAGCCCACTCTTCCAAATGGCCTAAATCTCTCTGTAGACTTTGAAAATCTACTTCATTATCCACAACACCACCTATCTTAGTATCATCTGCATACTTACTAATCCAATTTACCACACCATCATCCAGATCATTGAAGTACATGACAAACAACAGTGGACCCAACACAGATCCCTGTGGCACCCCACTAGTCACCGGCCTCCAACCTGACAAACAGCCATCCACCATTACTCTCTGGCATCTCCCATTCAGCCACTGTTGAATCCATCTTGCTACTCCACCATTAATACCCAACAATTGAACCTTCTTAACCAACCTTCCATGAGGAACCTTGTCAAAGGCCTTACTGAAGTCCATATATACAACATCCACAGCTTTACCCTCATCAATTTCCTGAGTAACCTCTTCAAAAAATTCAAGAAGATTAGTCAAACATGACCTTCCAGGCACAAATCCATGTTGACTGTTCCTAATCAGACCCCGTTTATCCAGATGCTTATATATATTATCTCTAAGTATCCTTTCCGTTAATTTGCCCACCACTGACTTCAAACTAACAGGTCTATAATTGCTAGGTTTACTCTTAGAACCCTTTTTAAACAATGGAACAATATGCGCAGTACGCCAATCCTCCGGCGCTTTTCCCGTTTCTAATGACAATTGAAATATTTCTGTCATAGCCCCTGTTATTTCTACACTAACTTCCCTCAATGTCCTAGGGAATATCCTGTCAGGACCTGGAGACTTATCCACTTTTATATTTTTCAAAAGTGTCAGTACTTCCTCTTCTTTGAATCTCATAGTTTCCATAGCTACTCTACTTGTTTCCCTTACCTCACATAATTCAATATCCTAATCCTTGGTGAATATCGAAGAAAATACATTGTTCAATATCTCCCCCATCTCTTTTGGCTCTGCAGATAGCTGTCCACTCTGACTCTCTAATGGACCAATTTTATCCCTCGTTATCCTTTTGCTATTAATTTTGCTGTAGAAACCCTTTGGATTTACTTTCACCTTACTTGCCAAAGCAACCTCATATCTTCTTTTCGCTTTTCTAATTTATTTCTTAAGATTCTTTTTACATTCTTTATACTCCTCAAGCACCTCAATTACTCCATGCTGCCTATAATTATTGTAGATCTCTCTCTTTTTCCGAACCAAGTGTCCAATTTCCCTTGAAAACCATGGATCTTTCCAATTTTTACTATTTCCTTTCAACCGAACAGGGACATAAAGATTCTGTACTCTTAAAATTTCATCTTTAAATGTCCTCCATTTCTCCTCCACATCCTTCCCATCAAACAAAATATTCCAATTCACTCCTTTTAAATCCTTTCGCATCTCCTCAAAGTTAGCCTTTCTCCAATCAAAAATCTCAACCCTAGGTCCAGTTCTGACCCTCTCCATAATTATATTGAAACTAATGGTATTGTGATCACTGGACCCGAAGTGTTCCCCAACACATACCTCCGCAACCTGACCTGTCTCATTTCCTAACAGGAGGTCCAGCACTGCCCCTTCACTAGTAGGTACCTCTATGTATTGCTGCAAAAAACTATCCTGCACACATTTTACAAACTATAAAAAACCATCCAGCCCATTTACAGAATGTGTTTCCCAGTCTATGTGTGGAAAATTGAAATCTCCCACAACCACTACTTTGTGCTTACTACTAATATCTGCAATCTTCTTACATATTTGCTCTTCCAATTCTCGCTCCCCATTATAATACACCCCTATAAGTGTTGCTACACCTTTCCCATTTCTCAGTTCCACCCAAATAGCCTCCCTAAACGAGCCCTCTAATCTATCCTGCCAAAGCACTGCTGTAATTTCTTCCCTGACAAGCAATGCAACACCTCCACCACTTGCCCCTCCAATTCTATCACACCTGAAGCAACGAAATCCTGGTATATTTAGTTTCCAATCACAGCCCTCCTGCAACCATGTTTCACTGATCGCCACAACATCATACTTCCAGGTGTCAATCCAGGCTCTAAGCTCATCCACCTTTCTTACAATGCTCCTAGCATTAAAATATACACATTTAAGAAACCCACCCCCTCGTATTCTCTGTTTATTATCTTTTTCTTCTTTCTCCCCTACATTTTGTGTCCGAGTGCTACCCTTCTCTGCCTCCTGCCTCACACACTGACTACTAGCTTTCCCTATTTGAGTCCCTTCCCCCCAACCATTCTAGTTTAAAGTGTCCTCAGTAGCCTTTGCAAATCTCCCCGCCAGGATATTGGTCCCCCTCGGGTTCAAGTGCAACCCATCCTTTTTGTACAGGTCGCACCTTCCACAAAAGAGGTCCCAATGATCCAGAAACTTGAATCCCTGCCCTCTGCACCAGTCCTTCAGGAGGGGCAGCATTTATCCTCCACCTCGCTCTGTTCCTACTCTCACTGTCGCGTGGCACAGGCAGTAATCCTGAGATTGTTACCTTTGCATTCCTTCTCCTTAACTCTCTTCCTAACTCCCTAAATTCTCCTTTCAGGACCTCTTCTCTTTTTCTACCTATGTCGTTGGTACCTATATGTACCATGACCTCAGGCTCCTCTCCCTCCCATTTCAAGATTTCTTGGACACGTTCAGACACATCCCTGACCCTGGCACCAGGGAGGCAAACTACCATCCGGGTCTCCTGACTGCGTCCACAGAATCGCCTACCCGCCCCCCTGACTATAGATTCCCCTTATACTATTGTCCTCCTCTTCTTTTCCTTACCCTTCTGAGCAACAGGACCGGTCTTTGTGCCGGAGGCCCGGCCGCTGGCGCTACCCCCAGGTAGGCTGTCTCCCCCAACCGTACTCAAACATGAGTACTTATTTTCAAGGTGTACAGCCACCGGGGTACTCACTAGTCCCTGCCTCTCCCCCTTGCCCCTCCTAACTGTGACCCAGTTATCTGCCTCCCGTGGTCTTGGAGTGACCACCTCCCTGTAACTCCTCTCTATGACCTCCTCGCTCTCCCTGACCAGACAAGAGGTCATCGAGCTGCTGCTCCAGGTTCCTAACACGGTCCCTTAGGAGCCCCATCTCGACGCACCTGGCGCAGAGGTGGACGTCTGGAGGGCTATCAGACTCCATGACCTCCCACATCTGACCTCCCACATCCCACATCTGACATCCAGAACAGTAAACTGCCCTGGCAGAGAGTTCCAGAGATTCACCATTCTCTGTGTGAAAAACGTTTTTCTCATCTCGGTCTTAAAGGATTTCCCCTCTCTCCTTAAGCTGTGACCCCTTGTCCTGGACATCCCCAACATCGGGAACAATCTTCCTGCATTTAGCCTGTCCAACCCCTTAAGAATGTTGTAAGTTTCTATAAGATCCCCCCTCAATCTCCTAAATTCTAGCGAGTACAAGCCGAGTCTATCCAGTCTTCCTTCATATGAAAGTCCTGACATCCCAGGAATCAGTCTGGTGAACCTTCTCTGCACTCCCTCTATGGCAATAATGTCCTTCCTCAGATTTGGAGACCAAAACTGTACGCAATACTCCAGGTGTAGTCTCACCAAGACCCTGTACAACTGCAGTAGAACATCCCTGCTCCTATACTCAAATCCTTTTGTTATGAATGCTAACATACCATTCGCTTTCTTCACTGCATGCTGCACCTGCATGCCTACTTTCAATGACTGGTGTACCATGACACCCAGGTCTCGTTGCATCTCCCCTTTTCCTAATCGGCCACCATTTAGATAATAGTCTGCTTTCCTATTTTTGCCACCAAAGTGGATAACCTCACATTTATCCACATTATACTGCATCTGCCATACATTTGCCCACTCACCCAGCCCATCCAAGTCACCTTGAAGCCTCTTAGCATCCTCCTCACAGCTAACACTGCTCCCCAGCTTAGTGTCATCCACAAACTTGGAGATGTTGCATTCAATTCCCTCGTCCAAATCATTAATCTATATATTACTAAAAGTCTGTTCTTGACCGATTTTGGTTTTCTGTGCTGCGATTTTCGAGAGTACACCGCCACCTACGGCCGTCATTTTTGGCCACCTCGCTCAGAGCCCCCCTCCGCCGCATGTGTGCCGAGGATTTTTCCCGTCGATGAAAATTGACAGAGATATTAATGTTTTTACAAAATTCCCCATTCTCTCTGCTGCCCCTGCTGGAGGGAGGGGGGAGGGACTATAAAACCAGGAAGTGGTGTGCCTCAATCAGTCTCTGCAAGTGGTGTGCCTCAATCAGTCTCTGCAAGTGGTGTGCCTCAATCAGAGCTCTGAATGACACTGACAAATGTCTACAGCACTGTGAGTACCCTTAATTTGGTTTGAAAATGAAAATATGGTTAGAGGTAAAAAAGCACTGCCTGCAAATGGTTGTTTGGGTTGAAGTAAAAAGGCACTCTCTCCTCCCCCCCCCTCCCTCTCCCCCCTCCCTCCCCTCCCTCTCCTCCCCCCTCCCCTCTCCCCCCCCCCCTCAGCCCCTCTCCTCCTCTCCCTCCCTCTCCTCCTCTCCCCCCCTCTCTTCCTCTCCCCCCCTCTCCTCCTTCTCTCCCCCTCTCCTCTCTTCCCCCCCTCTCCTCTCCCCCCCCCCTCTCCTCCTCCTCTCCCCCCTCTCCTCCCCCCCTCTCCTCCTCCTCTCCCCCCCTCTCCTCCTCCTCCTCTCCCCCTCTCCTCTCTTCCCCCCCTCTCCTCCCCCCCCCTCTCCCTCTCCCCCCCCTCCCTCTCCCCCTCCTCCTCCTCCTCTCCCCCTCCCTCTCCCCCCCCTCCCCCTCCTCTATAAGATTCGTCAGACATGATTTACCTTTCGTAAATCCATGCTGACTTTGTCCAATGATTTCACCACTTTCCAAATGTGCTGCTATCCCATCTTTAATAACTGACTCTAGCAGTTTCCCCACTACCGATGTTAGACTAACTGGTCTGTAATTCCCCATTTTCTCTCATTAGCTATCCTCCAATCCTCAGGAACTACTCCAGAATCTAAAGAGTTTTGAAAAATTATCACTAATGCAGCCACTATTTCTGGAGCACTCCTTAAGTACTCTGGGATGCAACCTATCTGGCCCTGGGGATTTATCGGCCTTTAATCCATTCAATTTACCCAACACCACTTCCCGACTAACCTGGATTTCACTCAGTTCCTCCATCTCCTTTGACCCACAGTCCCCTGCTATTTCCGGCAGATTATTTATGTCATCCTTAGTGAAGGCGGAACCAAACTAGTTATTCAATTGGTCCACCTGTTTCTGACTGCAAGGGACCTACATTTGTTTTAACTAATCTCTTTCTCTTCACATATCTATAAACACTTTTGCAGTCAGTTTTTATGTTCCCTGCCAGTTTTCTTTCATAATCTATTTTCTCTTTCCTAATTAAGCCCTTTGTCCTCCTCTGCTGGTCTCTGAATTTCTCCCAGTCCTCTGGTAGGCTGCTTTTTCTGGCTAATTTGTACGCTTCAGCTTTTGCTTTGATATTAACCCTTATTTCCCTCGTTATCCACGGATGCACTACTTTTCTGAGTTATTCTTTTGCCAAACTGGGATGAACAATTTTTGTAGTTCATCCATGCAGTCTTTAAATGCCTTCCATTGCATATCCACCGTCAACCCTTTTAGAATTAATTGCCAGTCAATCTTGACCAATTCACGTCTCATACCCTCAAAGTTACCTTTCTTTAAGTTCAGAACCATTGTTTCTGAATTAACAATGTCACTCTCCATCCTAATGAAGAACTCAACCATATTATGGTCACTCTTGCCCAAGGGGGCATGCACAACAAGACTGCTAACTAACCCTTCCTCATTACTCAATACCCAGTCTAGAATAGCCTGCTCTCTCGTTGGTTCCTCTACATGTTGGTTTAGAAAACTATTCCGCATACATTCCAAAAAATCCTCTTCCTCAGCACCCCTGCCAATTTGATTCACCCAATCTATATGTAGATTGAAGTCACCCATTATAACTGTTTTACCTTAGTTGCACGCATTTCTAATTTCCTGTTTGATGCCATCCCCAACTTCACTACTACTGTTAGGTGGCCTGTACACAACACCCACTAGCGTTTTCTGCCCCTTAGTGTTTCGCAGCTCTACCCATATCGATTCCACATCCTCCAAGCTAATGTCCTTCCTTTCCATTGCGTTAATCTCCTCTCTAACCAGCAACGCTACCCCGTCTCCTTTTCCCTTCTGTCTATCCCTCCTGAATATTGAATATCCCTGGATGTTCAGCTCCCAGCCTTGGTCACCCTGGAGCCATGTCTCCGTGATCCCAACTATATCATAATCATTAATAGCTATCTGCACATTCAACTCATCCACCTTATTACGAATGTTCCTTGCATTGAGACACAAAGTCTTCAGGCTTGTTTTTACAACGCTCTTCCAGCATTTACAACAGTTCTTCCACATATTGGTTTAAAAACCCATCCTGTATATATTCCAGGAAATCCTCCTCCTCAGCACTGTTACCAATTTGGTTGGCCCAATCTATATGTAGATTAAAGTCACCCATGATAACTGCTGTACCTTTGCTTCACGCATCCCTAATTTCCTGCTTGATGCTATCCCCAACTTCCCTACTGCTACTTGGTGGTCTGTATACAACTCCAACAAGCGTTTTCTGCCCTTGGCTATTTTGCAATTCTACCCATACCGATTCTACAGCATCCAAGCTAATGTCTCTCCTTGCTATTGCATTAATCTCCTCTTTAACCAGCACCCCACCTCCTATTCCTTTCTGTTTATTCTTCCTGAATATTGAATACCCCTACATGTTTAGCTCCCAGCCGTGGTCACCCTGGAGCCATGTCTCCGTAATTTCAACTATATCATATCCCTTAACTATTAACTGCGCATTCAATTCATCCACTTTATTTTGAATGTTCCTCGCATTAAGGCACAAAGCTTTCAGGTTATTTTTTCTTATCTCCCTTCTACCTTTTGCTTCTGTCCTCCTTTTATGGCTGTTTATCTCCTTGCATTGGGTCCCATCCCCCGGACCTGTTAGTTTAAGGGAGACCTTTCTTCCACTCTCTATCCCATTAACTGCACGCATAAGTTTTCACATTGTTGACTCCACCCCGCACTGTTGAGTTTAAACCCACCCGTGTAGCACTAGCAAACCTATGTGCCAGAATGTCGATCCCCTTTCCACATTCTTCCTCGGATATGGGGCCCACAATACTCCAAATGCAGTCTAACCAGTGCCTTATAAAGCCTCAGCATTATATCCCCGAGATACAAAAGAGACATTAAATGTGTCTATTGATTATCTATTAGTAAATGTTTATATATTAAAATAAAGAAGCTTATTAAATTTCAAGAAATAGTAGTAAACCTGAGGATTGGGAACATTTTAGTACCCAGCAGAGGAAAACCAATACATTTACTGAGAAAAGCAAGACAGCTAGACAGGCATCAAACAAAAAGATGCTGACTAGTGAGAGCAATTGCGGGCTCCTTGGAGACAAAAACAGGAGAATTTACCACGTGGAATAAGGAAATTACAGAGTAATTAGACAATTACTTGCAGTCTCTTGTGTCTCTAGACAATTACTCTGCATCTTTCTTGATAAAGTCTACAGGACATATAGAGCCTCTATCATGAATATTAAGTCAATTCCAGGATTAACCACATCCCCAAGAAGTCAATAAAAGTCACTTGTCTCTATCCCATTTTCCTTTTGGGGCACCTCATTCACAACCATCAAGATTTTTGGCTTTGTTTTGTCTATTTGCACAATGTTGGGGTTTTTATTCATTAAACACTTTTTTATGTTTGCTTATTATACAATTTATTTAGTACGGCGTTTACAACCTGTTGTGCTTTCAAGTATGAATTTCATTGTTCTGTTTCGGTACATATGACAATAAGATACTCTTGCATTTCCAAATCTGCCAGTCTACTTGAATGAAAAATTATTTCTATGAATGGCACAAACAAATTTTAGATAAGAAGAAACTAATCAACTCAAAGATACAAATATCACTGTGTATTTCAAAAATAAGGATCTCCATTACCCAAAAAATAATAGAATGTACTGGTGCTCTGTTTCCTGCTACCTTTAATGAATAGTGCTGTTTAATAACATAGAAAGTAGATTTGACATTTTTTAATGGTTTGTTGTTTAAATGGGAAGGCTCTGATAGTCATGCTTGCATTTCAGGTTTTGTTTTCACAGAGGAAACCATCAGTTGCACCAATCATAAGCATCGTCATTTGAATATAGACTACACTTAAAAGTTGAATTTAATGAAGAGTTTATACTTACCCCAATCACACGTTGACATTTGCCAAATTGTTCCCTCTACTGTTTTTTTGTAACATGTCCATTCTGCATAAGTGCATTCTGCCCCAGAAGTGGTCTGGATGCACCAGCAATAGAACAGACATGTTAACACCTATCTTTTAATCCACATGTTATCATTACCATCATGTGCAAAACACACTTGCCAGTTTTCTCAATTATCTGTCTCAAAAAAAGCACATTTTAGTAAATTCAACTCTTCAGCGTGATCTACAATCAAATGATAATGCTTAAGATTGGTGCAACTGATGATTTCCTCTGTGAAAACAGTCTTAAACACAAGCAACATCAAGCAGATTATGCCTCATCTACTTTAGAAACATAGAAAATAGGTGCAGGAGTAGGCCATTCGGCCCTTCGAGCCAGCACAGCCATTCAATGTGACCATGGCTGATCATCCACAATCAATACCCCGTTCTGGCTGTTTCCCCATATCCCTTGATTCCCTTAATCCTAAGAACTAAATCTAAGCCCCTTTGAAAGCATCCAGTGAATTGACCTCCACTGCCTTCTGTGGCAGAGAATTCCACAGATTCACAACTCTCTGGGTGGAAATGTTTTTCCTCATCTCAGTCCTAAATGGCCTTATTCTTAAACTGTGACCCTTGGTTCTGGACTCCCCAAACATTGGGAACATTTTTCCTGCATCTACCCTGTCCAATCCTCTAAGAATTTTAGATGTTTCTATAAGATTCCCTCTCATCCTTCTAAATTCCAGCGAATACAAGACGTCGACCCATTCTTTCATCATATGTCAGGCCCGCCATCCTGGGAATTAAGCTGGTTATTATTAAACTGGCTATTATTAAACATTACCGTTCCTTTCTTTCTGATCTAAAAAAATAAACAGTATAACATTCAGGCTGACACGTCTCACACTTACCATAGAAATATTTAAAGTGGATTATTTCTGTGAGTTTAAATGCAACAGAAGGCAGCACACATCACCCGATAAATAACAAGATAACCAGATTACAAAATGTAAAGTAAACAGCTAAGACATGTAAAACAAACATTGCAGATGAACGGAGGTACACAAAATTGCTGGGGAAACTCAGCGGGTGCAGCAGCATCTATGGAGCGAAGGAAATAGGCGACGTTTCGGGCCGAAACCCTTCTTCAGACTGATCTGCATGACCAGAGCATGCAGATTGGAGTTAATTCAAGAATTAAGATAATTTAAAATATAATAATAGCATTCTAGCAAAGTTGCTTTACCATGCATTAAGATTATGGCTAAATATGTTCACCATCACCACTTTTCCATGATATCCACCTTAGTGTTTAAAAACTGTTAAACTCTCTTTTCAACTTACTAATCAAATAAACATTCACTAGCTATGATGGTAGAAATTTGAAATATTTCCAACCCTGACTGAAGATATTTCCTATGTCAATGATAAGTGGATGCACCCTCCCCTTAAGACTATGCTCCCTAGTCCTTGAATGCACTGACAAGAAAAGAAGACTCTAACCATCTGACATCAAGCTTGCCAAGAAATTAAATTTTCAATGCAGTTTTCCCTCATTCTTCTAAATGGCACAGCATTTAGATCCCTTCTTCTAATTCCTCAACCCAATCATCTTCAGCTGTTGTGTCAACTGCAATGATAATGAGTGACAAGGAAGTGAAGTGATAGAAACAGGAAGTTGAATATTTTGCATTGGAAGGGTTTGTAGCCAAAGAGCCAGTGACCAAGAGGACCTGAAATGATGAGATCAAGCAACATTGAGTGGGTCAGGATTGAGCTAGCAGAGTTTTGAATGGATTGAAAAATGTAGAAAATTGAGCACTCCGAGCCAACAGTCAAAGATAGAGATAACAAAAGTGTTCAAGCAGGAGATATACAAGGAGATGTAAGTAGAAACAAAAAGCTGGAGTAACTCAGCGGGACAGGCAGCATCTCTGGAGAGAAGGAATGGGTGACGTTTTGGGTCAAGACCCTTCTTCAGACTGAAAGTCACGGGAAAGGGAAACGAGAGATATAGATATAGACAGGCCATTGTTAGCTGTTTGTTGGCTGAAAACAAGAAGCTGGTGCGACTTGGGTGGGGGAGGGATAGCAAGAGAGGTAATTCTGGGGTTATTTGAGGTTAGAGAAATCAATATTCATGTAAGCTGCCCAAGCAAAATATGAGACGCTGTTCCTACAATTTGCGTTTAGCCTCACTCTGACAATGGAGGAGACCTAGGACAGAAAGGTCAGTGTGGGAATGGGAAGGAGAATTAAAGTATGACACGAAGCTGGGGGGCAGTGTTAGCTGTGAGAAGGATGCTAGGAGGCTGCAAGATGACTTGGATAGGCTGGGTCAGTGGACAAATGCATGGCAGATGCAGTATAATGTGGATAAATGTGAGATTATCCACTTTGGTGGCAAAAACAGGAAAGTAGACTATTACCTGAATGGTGGCCGATTAGGAAAAGGGGAGATGCAACGAGACCTGGGTGTCATGGTAAACCAGTCATTGAAAGTAGGCATGCAGGTGCAGCAGGCAGTGAAGAAAGCGAATGGTATGTTAGCATTCATAGCAAAAGGATTTGAGTATAGGAGCAGGGAGGTTCTACTGCAGTTGTACAGGGTCTTGGTGAGACCACACCTGGAGTATTGCGTACAGTTTTGGTCTCCTAATCCGAGGAAGGACATTCTTGCCATAGAGGGAGTACAGAGAAGGTTCACCAGAATGATTCCTGGGATGACAGGACTTTCATATGAAGAAAGACTGGATAGACTCGGCTTGTACTCATTAGAATTTAGAAGATTGAGGGGGGATCTTATAGAAACTTACAAAATTCTTAAGGGGTTGGACAGGGTAGATGCAGGAAGATTGTCCCCGATGTTGGGGAAGTCCAAAACAAGGGGTCACAGTTTAAGGATAAAGGAGAAATCTTTTAGGACTGAGATGAGAAAAACATTTTTTACACAGAGAGTGGTGAATCTCTGAAATACTCTGCCACAGAATGTAGATGAGGCCAGTTCATTGGCTATATTTAAGAGGGAGTTAGATGTGGCCCTTGTGGCTAAAGGGATCAGGGGGTATGGAGAGAAGGCAGGTACAGGATACTGAGTTGGATGATCAGCCATGATCATATTGAATGGCGGTGCAGGTTCGAAGGGCCGAATGGCCTACTCCTGCACCTATTTTCTATGTTTCTAAGTGTTTAGCAATCGGGACACAAGTAGGTTCAGGCGTAATGAACGAAGGTGTTCAGCGAAACAATTGCTCATTCTACATTTGTTCTCGCTGATGTATAATGTATAAGAGTCCACATCTTGAACAACGGATACAGTCGGTGAGGTTGGAGGAAGTGGAAGTGAACCTTTGCCTAACCTGAAAGGACTGTTGGGGTCCCTGGATGGAGTCGAGGGAGAAGGTATAGAGACAGATGTTGCATCTTCAGTGGTTGCAAGCAAAGGTACCAGGGTGGGGGTGGTTTGGGAGGGAAGGTATGAGTTAATTAGGGAGTTGCTGAGGGAACGGTCTCTGCGGAAGACGGAAAGGAGTGGAGATGAGAAAATGTGATTAGTGTTGGGATCCCGTTGGATGTGGCAAAAATGTTTGAGGATTATGTGTTGTATGCGACGGCTAATGGGGTGAAAGGTAAGCACTGGGGGGGACTCTGTCTCTGTTGCGACCAGGGGGAGGGGGAACAAGGGCAAAGCTGTGGGGTACCGAGGAGACACAAGTGAGGATCTCATCTGTGATGGGAGAGGGGATCCTCCATTCCCTAAAGAATGAGGACATCTCGGATGTTCTGGTATGGAACACCTCATCTTAGACTATAGACAATAGGTGCAGCAGTAGGCCATTCGGCCCTTCGAGCCAGCACCGCCATTTAATGTGATCATGGCTGATCTTCCCCAATCAGTACCCCGTTCCTGCCTTCTCCCAATATCCCCTGACTCCGCTATCTTTAAGAGCCCTATCTAGCTCTCTCTTGAAAGTATACAGACAACTGGCCTCCACCACCCTCTGAGGCAGAGAATTCCACAGACTCACAACTCTCTGTGAGAAAAAGTGTTTCCTCGTCTCCGTTCTAAATGGCTTACCCCTTATTCTTAAACTGTGGCCCCTGGTTCTGAACTCCCCCAACATCGGGAACATGTATCCTGCCTTTAGCGTGTCCAAACCCTAAATAATCTTATGTTTCAATAAGATACCCTCTCATCCTTCTAAACTCCAGAGTATACAAGCCCAGCCGCTCCATTCTCTCAGCATATGACAGTCCCACAATCCCGTGAATTAACCTTGTAAACCTACGCTGCACTCCCTCAATAGCAAGAATGTCCTTCCTCAAATTAAGGGACCAAAACTGCACTCAATACTCCAGGTATGGTCTCACTAGGGCCCTATACAAATGCAGAAGGACCTCTTTGCTCCTATACTCAACTCCTCTTGTTATAAAGACCAACATGCCATTCGCTTTCTTCACTGCCTGCTGTACCTGCATGCTTACTTTCATTGACTGATGAACAAGGACCCCCAGATCCCGTTGTACACTCGCCTTTTCCCAACGACACTATTTAGATAGTAATCTGCCTTCCTGGTTTTGCTACCAAAGTGGGTAACCTCACATTTATCCACATTAAACTGCATCTTCCCACTCACCCAACCTGTCCGTCACCCTGCATTCTCATAGCATCCTCCTCACAGTTCACACTGCCAGCCAAGCTTTGTGTCATCTGCAAATTTGCTAATGTTACTTTGAATCGCTTCATCTAAATCATTGATGTATATTGCGCAAAGTACCAGGACAGTGGCTGGAAGACAGACCGTGAGCCCATAGAGGTGGGCTGTAGAGACTTTGCAGGATGCTCACTCTGCAAAGTCCTCAACCAGTTGGGCATTACAGGGCTGGCAAAGAAGAGAACCATTCTATCCGCAAGCGAAGCCACAGAGAAAGTCACTAGGTGGCTTTGGATTAAGAGGGCTGATCCGCGGGCGGTTGCTGCTGGGAAGCAAGTCGCCTGGGCGAGGGTGTCTGATGTTGTGAGACCTGAAACACCCGATGACCCCAGGTCACATCACTGAGGATGCGTCCCAGCGCATCTAGAGGATGTATCTTTCACACTAAATAGCTGCGGTCCCAGCATCGAGCCTTGCGGCACCCCACTAGTCACTGCCTGCCATTCTGAAAGGGACCCGTTAATCCCTACTCTGTTTCCTGTCTGCCAACCAATTTTCTATCCATGTCAGCACTCTACCCCCAATACCATGTGCCCTAATTTTACCCACTAATCTCCTATGTGGGACCTTATCAAATGCTTTCTGAAAGTCCAGGTAGACTACATCCACTGGCTCTCCCTTGTCCATTTTCCTAGTTACATCCTCAAAAAAATCCAGAAGATTAGTCAAGCATGATTTCCCCTTGATAAATCCATGCTGACTCGGACCGATCCTGTTACTGCTATCCAAATGTGCCGCTATTTCATCTTTTATAATTGACTCCAGCATCTTCCCCACCACCGATGTCAGGCATCTTGGGCGCAGATGTGGCGTAGACGGAGGAATTAGGAGTAGGGGATAAAGTCTTTGCAGGAAACAGGGTGGGAAGAGGTGTAGTCGAGATAGTTGTGGGAGTCACTTGTAAGAGATACAAGTAAATATTGTCTGTCTTTACAATGGTGTGAATATAGGATAGGAAATTCAGGGTCCAACAGTGGATGACAGAATAAGAAATGTTATGTTCTACACAAGAGGTGAAGGATGCTTGTTGAAGAACACACTAAGAGACCCACAAAATCAAGATCCTACAGGTTATTGAAAACATAAGACTCCTCCAATCTTCTTTTCCTTTCCGGTTTTACACCCACCTGTTCATCATCCTTCCCCATCACAACTGTTGTAACCAGCCTTGCATATCACCCTTGAAGTATCATTCTCACCTATAGTCAAATCTACAGCAGGGATCCTCTCCATACCTGCTGTCCCTTTACCACTGGAAACCTGCAAGGATCTAGCTTTGGGAGTATCTACATCCTGATCCAAATTTCCTTTGATACCATCATCCAAAGACTGAGCAAGCTTTTGACAACCACCGACTGTAATGTTTCCACCATCTACATGGACTCCATCTCTGATGTTAAATGGCTCTGGAAATATCCAGAGACACATGGAACTGCAAATGCTGGTTTATACAAAAAAAAGTGCTGGAATAACTCAGCAGGTGAGGCAGCATCTCCAGAGGACATTGACAGGTGACGTTTTTAGTTGGGATCCTTCAATTCTTGGATGAATTACCATTTGATTCTGTTAAACACTAAGATGATCAAAGCCATCAGCTTTGTGATTAAATGAAATTCCAGTGTCACTAATTATATCCTTAATTTTGAATCATTCTTGAAGACATGATTTATGTCTCACATAGTTGGGAAATGTCAGTGTCCAATTTGATCAGTATATATGCTCTAGTCACCAGACTTGGCTGTCTGGACTGTAAGTTTCATACCACCTGCAATATTTCCTTACTCCTTTCCTTGCCAACCTACATTGGCTCTTTAACTAGATGTCTCCAATTCAAATTTCTGCCTCACTCATCACTACATCCTTCAGATCCAATGAAGAGAGTTCTCCTGCTGCCAAGAAGTGTGTCCTGTGTCTCTCACTGACTGCTACCTTTGCACTTGATTCCACTCATGCCAGCATTTCAGTCAGCATTCTAAAGTACTCTTTTGGAAATTAAGTGCTGGAGTAACTCAGCAGGTTAGGCATCACGTCCAGATACGCTGCCCAAACTGCTGAGTTACTCCAGCACTTTGTGTCCTCTTGTGCATTAACTGGCATCTGTAGGACAGACAGCATGTCTGGAGAGAAGGAACGGGTGTCATTTTGGGTCGAGACCCTCCTCCATTCAGTCTGAAGATGGGTCTCAACCCGAAAGCCCACCCATTCCTTCTCTCCAGAGAAGCTGCCTGTCCCATTGAATTACTCCAGCTTTTTGTGTTTATCTTCGGTTTATTCCAGCATCTGCAGTTCCTTCCTACACAACTAGCATCTGCAGTCCTTGTTTCTAAGGTACTTGTACGGTTCTAAGACTGTCAAAGCAGTTTTCATTACATGCCCTAAATTATTTTCAATGGAGTTGTTTGCAAGGTAATGTGTCAACACATCTTAAGTAAAGATAGCAGTTTTCCTTCCCTAAAGGTTATTAACAGGATGTTTTTTTATGACAATCCCAGGATTTAATCATTTTCTTCACTGATATTAGCCTTTTATTTAATACCAGACCAAGTGGGACCCGTTGGGTCCCTGTCACACTGGAGGGCTGGTCCCCGAACGCAATATTCCACCGCTCACCCACAGCCCCCAACCCTCCCCAAGTGCGCCTCACCATCCCTCTTCCTACCCCTATCCTCCTCCATTTCCCCCTCATCCCCAGCACTTCTTCCCCCTCTTCCACCCCCCCTCTTCTTTCCCCTCCCCCACTTCCTCCCTCATATCTCCCTCCCTCACATCTCCCCTACCCTCAGTCAATCCCTCCCTCCTTCCCTAACCCCTCCCTACCCCCTTGACGTAATTGTGAGGTGGAAGCTGCTTGTTCTTTTAATGTCAATAAGATGCCATTGTGATGTCATGGTGGAACGCTGCTGTGTTTTTTTTAAAGGGAGTTTAAAAAAAAATGTAAATGAGATCCCATTGTGGACCGTTTTCCAGCCCCCCATTCCTTCATCTTCACCCTGGATGTCCAGTCTACACCTCCACCAGGAGAATCTTAAGCCCTCCGTTTCTTCCTTGACCGAAGAACCAACCAATCCCCGTCTACTAATACTCTCCTACGCCTAGCGGAACTGATCCTTACCTTCAACAACTTTTCATTTGGCTCCTCCCATTTCCCCCAAATCCAAGGCACATCGGCCCCAGCTATGCCTGCCTCTTTGTACGGTATGTCAAACAATCCTTGTTCAAGGCGTACCGTAGCCCTCTCCCCGAACTCTACCTCCGCTACAATGACGACTGTATTGGTGTCATCTTCTGCACCCATGTAGAACTCACTGACTTCATCCATTTCACCACTAACTTCCATCCGGCACTCAAATTCACCTGGACCATTTCCGACATATCCCTACCGTTTTTAAACCTCACTATCTCCATCGCAGGTAACAGACTACTGACCGACATCTTCTACAAACCCACTGACTCCCATGGCTATCTGGACTACACTTCTTCCCACCCTGCTTCCTGTAAGAACTCTATCCCTTACTCCCAATTCCTCCGTCTATTCCGCATCTGCACCCAGGATGAGGTGTTCCAAACCAGGGCATCAGAGATGTCCTAATTCTTCAGGAAACGGGGGTTCCACCCTTCGACCATAGATGAGGCTCTCACCAGGGTCACCTCTATATCCCGCAGCTCCGCTCTCACTCCCCATACCCCCACTTGTAACAAGGACAGAGTCCTCCTCACCTTTTACCCTACCAGCCATCACATACAACAGATAATCCTCCGACATTTTCGCCACTTCCAACGGGATCCCACCACTGGTCATATCTTCCCATCTCCTCCCCTTTCGGTTTTCCACAGAGAGCACTCCCTCCATAACTCCCTGGTCAATTCGTCACCCAAACCACCACCTCCCCTGGTACTTTCCCTTGCAACCGCAGGAAATGCTACACTTGTCGCTTTACCTCCCCCCTCGACTCCATCCAAGGACCCAAGCAGTCTTTCCAGGTAGAATAGAATAGAATAGAATAGAATAGCCGAGGCAGAGATTCACCTGCACCCCCTCCAACCTCATCTATTGCATCCGCTACTCTAGGTGTCAACTGCTCTACATCGGTGAGACCAAGTGCAGGCTTGGCGATCGCTTCTCCCAACACTTCCACACAGTTCGCATTAACCAACCTGATCTCCCGGTGGCTCAGCACTTCAACTCCCCCTCCCATTCTGACTCCGACCTTTCTGTCCTGGGCCTCCTCCATGGCCAGAGTGAGTCCCATCGCAAATTGGAGGAGCAGCACCTCATATTTTGCTTGGGTAGTTTGCACCCCAGCGGTATAAATTTCTCCAATTTCAGGTAATCCTTGCTTTCTCTCACCTTCTCCTCCTCTTCCCAGCTCTCCTACAGCCTACTGTCTCCGCCTCGTCCTTTCTTCTTCCCGCCCCCCCCCCCCCACATCAGTCTGAAGAAGGTTCTCGACCCGAAACGTCACCTATTCCTTCGCTGCATAGATGCTGCCCCACCCGCTGAGTTTCTCCAACATTATTGTCGATCTCCCATTGTGATGTAATTGTGGGGTGGAACATTTATGACAGGCAGTTTATGTAAATGAGATCCCATTGTGACATCATACGTTGCTAACTCCCAGTGCAGATGGAAGAGATTTTTGTCAGTGGTTTAAAATGTGAATAACTTGTAAAATATACCACAAATCTAAACAAGACTTGATACACCACGCCACTTGACAATGGTGAGTAAGGTGGGCCAAAAATTGTAGCACTATCGTGTACTGTTTTAGCATAATTTCTGGATCACTCATCACAGACACACACACACAGGCATAATAACAAACAAGATGAGAGGTTTAGTAATATATAGATAGATTAATATAATCAAGGAGATCAAGATGTGGTGAGATTTGAACAAGTGTCTGTGGAGAATTTGTCACTGATTCTGGATTACGATAATATTATTCTAATTATCAGCTAAGATATTCCACTTCAGCAAAGAAAGTTTGGTTCACATTTTTTAATCTGGGAATATTAAAAAAAAGTAATTGCAAAAGTGCATTTCAGAGTACATCTTAAATCATTTAATGAGAATACAAATGATTTCTAAAACCAAAGACTGCCTGTTAGAGATCTGAAATAAAAAAAATTACAAATATACATTTCAGGTGATAAAAGGTCATCAAACTAAAAAGCTGACTGAGAGTTTGAAAATTCTTTCGGAAACCATTTCACAGTACCAAACTGAATGTTTCCATAAAAATATACAATTACTATTTTGTAATCAATAATCATAGAAACATAGAAACATAGAAATTAGGTGCAGGAGTAGGCCATTCGGCCCTTCGAGCCTGCACCGCCATTCAATATGATCATGGCTGATCATCCAACTCAGTATCCCGTACCTGCCTTCTCTCCATACCCTCTGATCCCCTTAGCCACAAGGGCCACATCTAACTCCCTCTTAAATATAGCCAATGAACTGGCCTCGACTACCCTCTGTGGCAGAGAGTTCCAGAGATTCACCACTCTCTGTGTGAAAAAAGTTCTTCTCATCTCGGTTTTAAAGGATTTCCCCCTTATCCTTAAGCTGTGACCCCTTGTCCTGGACTTCCCCAACATCGGGAGCAATCTTCCTGCATCTAGCCTGTCCAACCCCTTAAGAATTTTGTAAGTTTCTATAAGATCCCCTCTCAATCTCCTAAATTCTAGAGAGTATAAACCAAGTCTATCCAGTCTTTCTTCATAAGACAGTCCTGACATCCCAGGAATCAGTCTGGTGAACCTTCTCTGCACTCCCTCTATGGCAATAATGTCCTTCCTCAGATTTGGAGACCAAAACTGTACGCAATACTCCAGGTGTGGTCTCACCAAGACCCTGTACAACTGCAGTAGAACCTCCCTGCTCCTATACTCAAATCCTTTTGCTATGAAAGCTAACATACCATTCGCTTTCTTCACTGCCTGCTGCACCTGCATGCCCACTTTCAATGACTGGTGTACCATGACACCCAGGTCTCGCTGCATCTCCCCTTTTCCTAGTCGGCCACCATTTAGATAATAGTCTGCTTTCCTGTTTTTGCCACCAAAATGGATAACCTCACATTTATCCACATTATACTGCATCTGCCAAACATTTGCCCACTCACCCAGCCTATCCAAGTCACCTTGCAGTCTCCTAGCATCCTCCTCACAGCTAACACTGCCCCCCAGCTTAGTGTCATCCGCAAACTTGGAGATATTGCCTTCAATTCCCTCATCCAGATCATTAATATATATTGTAAATAGCTGGGGTCCCAGCACTGAGCCTTGCGGTACCCCACTAGTCACTGCCTGCCATTGTGAAAAGGACCCGTTTACTCCTACTCTTTGCTTCCTGTTTGCCAGCCAGTTCTCTATCCACATCAATACTGAACCCCCAATGCTGTGTGCTTTAAGTTTGTATACTAATCTCTTATGTGGGACCTTGTCGAAAGCCTTCTGAAAGTCCAGATACACCACATCCACTGGTTCTCCCCTATCCACGCTACTAGTTACATCCTCGAAAAATTCTATAAGATTCGTCAGACATGATTTACCTTTTGTAAATCCATGCTGACTTTGTCCAATGATTTCACCACTTTCCAAATTTGCTGCTATCCCATCTTTAATAACTGACTCTAGCAGTTTCCCCACTACCGATGTTAGACTAACTGGTCTGTAATTCCCCGTTTTCTCTCTCCCTCCCTTCTTAAAAAGTGGGGTTACGTTTGCTACCCGCCAATCCTCAGGAACTACTCCAGAATCTAAAGAGTTTTGAAAGATTATTACTAATGCATCCACTATTTCTGGAGCTACTTCCTTAAGTACTCTGGGATGCAGCCTATCTGGCCCTGGGGATTTATCGGCCTTTAATCCATTCAATTTACCCAACACCACTTCCCGGCTAACCTGGATTTCACTCAATTCCTCCAACTCCTTTGACCCGTGGTCCCCTGCTATTTCCGGCAGATTATTTATGTCTTCCTTAGTGAAGACGGAACCAAAGTAGTTATTCAATTGGTCCGCCATATCCTTGTTCCCCATGATCAACTCACCTGTTTCTGACTGCAAGGGACCTACATTTGTTTTAACTAATCTCTTTCTTTTCACATATCTATAAAAACTTTTGCAGTCAGTTTTTATGTTCCCTGCCAGTTTTCTTTCATAATCTATTTTTCCTTTCCTAATTAAGCCCTTTGTCCTCCTCTGCTGGTCTCTGCTGGCCAGTATGCTGCTTTTTCTGGCTAATTTGTACGCATCATCCTTCGCTTTGATACTATCCCTGATTTCCCTTGTTATCCACGGATGCACTACCTTCCCTGATTTATTCTTTTGCCAAACTGGGATGAACAATTTTTGTAGTTCATCCATGAAGTCTTTAAATGTCTTCCATTGCATATCCACCGTCAACCCTTTTAGAATTAATTGCCAGTCAATCTTGGCCAATTCACGTCTCATACCCTCAAAGTTACCTTTCTTTAAGTTCAGAACCATTGTTTCTGAATTAACAATGTCACTCTCCATCCTAATGAAGAACTCAACCATATTATGGTCACTCTTGCCCAAGGGGGCACGTACAACAAGACTGCTAACTAACCCTTCCTCATTACTCAATACCCAGTCTAAAATAGCCTGCTCTCTCGTTGGTTCCTCTACATGTTGATTTAGATAACTATCCCGCATACATTCCAAGAAATCCTCTTCCTCAGCACCCCTGCCAATTTGATTCACCCAATCTACATGTAGATTGAAGTCACCCATTATAACGGTTTTGCCTTTGTCGCACGCATTTCTAATTTCCTGTTTGATACCATCTCCAACTTCACTACTACTGTTAGGTGGCCTGTACACAACACCCACCAGCGTTTTCTGCCCCTTAGTGTTTCGCAGCTCTACCCATACCGATTCCACATCCTCCAAACTAATGTCCTTCCTTTCCATTGCGTTAATCTCCTCTCTAATCAGCAACGCTACCCCACCTCCTTTTCCTTTCTCTCTATCCCTCCTGAATATTGAATATCCCTGGATGTTCAGCTCCCAGCCTTGGTCACCCTGGAGCCATGTCTCCGTGATCCCAACTATATCATAGTCGTTAATAGCTATCTGCACATTCAACTCATCCACCTTATTACGAATGCTCCTTGCATTGAGACACAAAGCCTTCAGGCTTGTTTTTACAACGCTCTTACCCCTTATACAATTATGTTGAAAAGTGGCCCTTTCTGATTTTTGCCCTGGTTTTGTCTGCCTGCCACTTTTACTTTTCACCTTGCTACCTATTGCTTCTACCCTCATTTTACACCCCTCTGTCTCTACGCTCACACATTTAAGAAACCCTTTCCCTTTAACTCCATCCTCCACTATCCCATTCGACACCCCACCCCCCTTATTCAGTTTAAAACCATCAGAAGTGCTTGGTAAAGTAGGAAACACAAAAATATATATTTCATGAAATAAAGTGGTCATGACGATAAGACTTTCAACAATGGCAGATTCATACACTTATGCAGTATGGAAACAGCCCCTTTGGCCTACCCAGTATACAGATACAGACTGGAAGCCCAGGTAAAACTCTGGTGAATCTCTTGTGCGCCCATTGCAACTTAATCACATTCTTCCTATAGCTGGGTAACCAGAACAGCCCAGACAGTACCTCAAGTGTAGTTTCACTAACAACTTGTATAGCTGCATCATGATGGGATTTTATACTCAATACCCTTCCCAATGAAGGCAAGTGAGCCAGTCTGAAGAAGGGTCTCAAACCAAAACATCATCCATTCCTCTCCAGAGTTGCTGCCTGTCCTGCTGAGTTAATCCAGCTTTTTGTGTCAATCTTCAGTTTGAACCAGCGTCCGCAGTTCCTTCGTACACACTGCTTTGTTTGCCCCGCTGTTCAAGTGACCAGCCACACTCAGGAAATCACACACTTGTACTATCAGATCTCTTTGTTCTGCAACACTACAGGGTAAATTCAACAAATGGAAATTACGAAGAATATTCAATGGTAGCTACAATAAGATTTGTGGAAGGGAAAGCTAAGTTAAGTATTGTCATCCAACACCAATGATTGTTGATCTTTAATGACAGAGACAAGTAAATACCTGCAAATTAAAACATTCTCATTCTTCATTGTCTTTCATCATCACTTTGAAATCTGTTAGTCCTACAGTGCACACCTACAGAATTATTGATTTCTCCACTTCAAGTTATTTGTCTGAAACTTATTTCCTCTCCCCCAGTCAGGAGGGATAAACTTTGATCGATAAGTATATTGTGATTTGCAATTTTCTCCAAGGACCTTTCATCATAAAATCCAACTCTCAGCATCCAGTGAATCTATTCTTTCGATGCATTTCATTTATTCCACACATCCTTGGAATACTTTGCTACTTTAAAAATATAGTTACTCCAATTTCTTGTCATTGTCGATCAACTTTAAATAATCCAAAAGGATGGAAAGATGGGAAGAGCAATTTATGACATTTGGAGATGGAATTTAATCCCCAAAATGATGCATTTTGGGATGATTACTAGAGATAAGATATTTATCACTAAATGGTAGGGCACCAATAAATGTTGAAGAACAGAGAGACCCAAGTTCATAGTTCCCAAGTCAGGGCTCGAAATTAGCGGTTGCCTGGGTGCCAATGGCCACCTAAAGTGCTGCCGGGCAACCTAAATGCCAAGTCATTTTGCCCGGCTTGGCACTGCAGATACTGGTTTATACCGAAGATAGACACAAAAAACTGGAGTAACTCAGCGGGTCAGGCAGCATCTCTGGAGAAAAAAAGTGACGTTTCGTGTCGGTGGCGGCGGCTGTGGTGCGGGGCAAAGATACTAGGTGCGGGGTGACGGAGGGTGGGAGCGAATGACGGGCCCCGCACAGCAGCAGCGGCTCCACCACCTCCTCCCACACCCCGCCCGCATAGTGGCCGCTGCTTGCCACTCCGCCAACGGCGATAACCGCTTTCAAAACAAACCCTCCCGCATGCTGAGGCCGGGAGGAGGGAGGGAGGAAGGAAAGGGGGCCCCCTTCCACCGTCTGAAGCACCTGCACCACTCGGCTCCGCACATTCCTGTTAGCTGGCGGAGGAGGGGAGGCGATGGCGAGGAGATCCCAACTGCCTCCCCCTTTGGCGGTGGACAGGGACGGCCAAGGCAGCGGGGCGATAATGCCAGTGATGTCCGAGGAGTGCTGACCTTCCTTCCTCCCCACCCCCCCCCCACCCCTCTCTCTCTCTCTCTTGTACACTCCCCTCCACCCCTCTTTATCCTGGGACACCTCCTCTCCATCTCGCACTGATCCCCATTCCCGCCTCTATTCAATCCTCACTGATATCCCTTGTGCTCCCCTTCCCAACCCCCCCCCCCCCCATCTATTCATCCTGCACTGATCTCCCTATCCATCTCTCATTGATTCTCCTGCCACCCCCCATCCATCGTACACTGGTCCCCCAATTCATCCTTTACTGAACCCTCTTCCCATCCATCCTGCACTGCCCCCCCATTCATCCTGCACTGATCCCCCCCCCATCCATCCTGTAATGATCCCCCCATTCATCCCGTACTGACCCTCCCTCCATTTATCCTGCACCGATCCTCCCATCCATCCTGTAGTGATCTTCCCATTCATCCTGTACTGATCCCCTCATCCATCCTGTACGGATTCCCTCATTCATCCTGTACTGATCCCCTCATCCATCCTGTATTGATCTCCCCCATCCATACTGTAGCGATCCCCTCATTCATCATGCACAGACCCTCCAATCCACACTGTACTGACCTCCCCCCATTCATCCTGTACTGATTCTCTCATTCATCCTGCTCTAATCCCCTGCCATCCACCCTGTACTGATCCCCCCATTCAAGAAGAATGGGTGGGATCAGTCTGAAGAAGGGTCTCGACCCGAAACGTTGTCTATAGTGTGGATCGGAGGGTCCTGTAAAGTGAGTGCCAACACACGTCAACAGCGTTCCTAGCAAGACATATATTTATCTTGCCTTCATAGGCTTTGACGTTATATTGCAACTTGAGAAAACATTACTTGGGGGATTGTATCACTGTTTTGGTATTACAGTATTGTGCTGGAGTGACCGCAATGGAGATTCACTAGGATCTTGTCTGGATTAATTATGGAGAGAGATTGGATAGATTCATTTTCCTTGGAGCAGAAGCGGCAAAGAAGTGACCTGACAGAGGAATACAAGACTACCACAGGCGTAGACACATTAGTCAAAATCTTTTTCTCATGGTCGGATATCAAAAACAAGAGGGTATAGGTTTAAGGTGAGAGGAAAGAATTTTAAAGGGGATTGGAGGGGAATGTTTTTCAACACAGACACACACAGTGGCTGATATCTGGAAAGCACTGCCAAAAGAGGTAATGAAATTAGATAGTTATAACATTTAAAAGGCATAATGATAGACATTTAAATAGGCAAGTCTTGGAAGGATACAGACTTGATGCAAGCAAATGGGTGTAGTGTAGATGGGCAGAAAGGTCAGCATGGATTTAGCAGGCTGAAGGGTCCACAATGCAACTCAATGTAAGGCTACATTTTAAAGTGGCAGAAATAGCAATCAATTCTTTAGATCCTACACAACTATTAGTCGAACTACAAGCTTAGTTTGTGAATTGGAATTGGGTACAAGCATTAAAAAAAATTAAATATCAAAAAGTACTAGGTAACCAGCACAACCTGGTGTGCACAATCAAAACAATCACGAGCATTGGAATATAGAATGAGAATGTTGACATTAGGCAGCAAATATAAGGCATGTAATCTTAAAAATATGCACATTTGAAATTTTCAAGTTACTTTTCAAATTTTGCATATTACTTCTACAGTGATATGAAAAGTGGGAATTAAAAGCATTTAAAGTCAGTTACAAACAGCATTCATTTGTAGTTATTTGAAAATAAAAATATGAAAATGTGAAATGTGAAAATAAAGTATTCCCAATCCATTGTTAAAATACTCCCCTCTGTTGCCAGCTGAGGCAACTCAATTTGACTTTGCAACGTTTCCTTGGGCAAAAACAAGTTTTTTTTTCAAAGCAGCAAAAATAGTTACCATATCATGTCTACAACATCGGAAAAAACATGCAGTTTTGATCAAAATCTTCGCAAGACACGGTCTACCAGTGACATTATATCGGATCAAGGCGAGGATTTGATCATCATCATTTATTTCTAGCTTAACTAGTTTGGTTAAAAAAAAACAATGCAAATAATGTAAACAACTGTTAAGAACGTTGAATGCGCAGGATGTTCTATAACAGTATTAATTAATTTTCACCCCGCTCGCTAATCTGCTCAAATGGAGGATCGACTGGACGGATAACAACGGTGAAGGGAAATGAACTGCAAATGAAGTATGTTTCCCTGCACAGATGCTGCCTGGCCCGCTGAGTATCTCGGGCACTTTGTTTTTTGCTCAAGATCTGCAGAATCCTCCATCTCTGGGCACAGCCAAGAATTATTTATTCCTCCTGGAAACTATTCCTCTAAAACAGGCATGAAGCTGGAGATTATCGTGGAAGCGTTCCCGTGGAAAGCATCAGAAGCACTCCAGAACGAGAGAAGATATTCTCACGAAAATGCATAGTCCTGAAACGTCAACTCTGCTTCTTTCCACATAACTGCTGCCCACACTGGGACATTTCCATCACATCCTGTTTTCATTTGGGAGCATACAATGAGTGGATCGAGGAAAGGGGCAGGAGATGTCAGCCAAACATCCCGCTGACACACACAGGGCTGGAGGAGCGCCGGGTTGGTGGGGCTGGGGCTGCGGGGGCTCGGCTTCATCAGCCCCGGGGTGGTGGGGCTGGGGCTGGGTCGGTAGACTGGAGCTGGAGCTGCGGGGGCTCGGCTTCATCAGCCCAGGGGTGGTGGGCTGGGGCTGGGGCTGCGGGGGCTCGGCTTCATCAGCCCCGGGGGTCGGTGGGCTGGGGCTGGGTCGGTAGACTGGAGCTGGGGGGGGCTCGGCTTCATCAGCCCCGGGGGTCGGTAGACTGGAGCTGGGGGGGCTCGGCTTCATCAGCCCCGGGGGTCGGTAGACTGGAGCTGGGGGGGGCTCAGCTTCATCAGCCGGGCTCGCCCGCCGCTCTGCACACAAAACCAAGGCTCGCCTACCTCGTCAGCAACAAGAGAAAGCGCCGGCCGGCCGGAGGAGTGAACAGCCGCGGATCGGAGGCCGCGCCGGAAACATTGATCAATGTTCAAACCGATCGACTTCTTTTTTAACTTTTAACCATCGCTCGTCGAGGTCAACGGTCCGCGGGCGGCGCGCAGGCGCAGTCCCCCACAGGGGCTGCCGGGAGCGAGACGACGGCAGAGTTGGTTCCAAGCGCGCTCGCCTCCCCAACTGCGCATGCGCGGGGTCGGCGCCCAACCGAGCTCGGATCAACGATCTTTGCGCCCAACCGCCACCGCGCATGCTCGGCAGGCGTCGGATGTCGTGTTTCCTCGAAGTATTCCGTCATGCAAGCTCCCATTTCTCCCTTTATTATTAGCAAAGATAGTATCTTTGATTGTTAGTGTTATCTTAACGTGCGCATTTTGTAAGGTGTGTTACTATTTAAGATATGTCATGCCAAAAACAACAGAGCACAGCTTGTCACTCTCATTGACATTCGTCGAGGGCTTGGCTCGGCTCACAGGGAACTATGAGCTGAACAGGCGCGTTAGGAAAAAAGGAAAGAAGCCCTATTGGAATTAAACACGAGAAATGGACCATGTAACGTTCAGATTCTAGAAGAAAGATTTAACTAGAAGAAATATTTAAGCCCTCCCTTCACCACCTCCAGTTTAAATTCCATTTGGAATATTTTGGAGGACCAAGAACTATTGGAATGAACACTTAAGGGAATATTGAAGTCGTTAACTGCAGCAAACATGTCTGTAAAAGTAGTTCAAGAGTCAAGGTCTATGATTGAGTTGAAGAGATTATGTCTGTTTATTGTATTTAGGTGTGCTGAGGATGCTATTTTCAGGTGATGCAAAATATGTTGAATGTCTTTTATACATTTCCCGATAATATATTGATTTCCCCAACCCTCGATTCTCAAACCCTTTCTGAGATTTGTAAGGCGGTGGTAGAATAGGATTGGCAAGAGATTTATGAAGAAGCCTTAATGAGACTGCATAGCTTGAAAGTGAAACCAGAAAAGAGGTCAGGATAAAACTTGAAATAGATAAAGGAAAAGTAGTTGGATGTATGTGAGAAAGCTGTGGTATCTCAGCTGCACGGAGGCGGAGAGGAGAGCTCTTCAGCACGTCGTCCACAGAGCGCAGAGGATTATTGGGACACCGCTACCAGCCTTGGAGGGCATCTACCACACACGGTGCCTCAGGAAGGCCATCAGCATCCATAAAGACTCCTCACACCCTTGTAATGGACTGTTCGAACTACTTCCCTCCGGCAGACGTTACAAGGCCTTCTACGCCAGAACCTCCAGACTCAGGAACAGCTTCATTCCCAGAGCTATAGCGGCTCTGAACCGGCCCTGCTGAGTGCCCCCCACCCCCCCATGGACTGTCTCCCTCGGATGGTCACGTCGCACAGACACATCTGCACTTTAGTCTGTTTGAACTGTTTTACTGTTCAAGGTCAAAGGTCAAAAACTTTATTTGCCATTTGTGCTTACACACATAGGAACTCTTATGCGGTTGTTCAGAGAGTCAAGTCAAATTAAATTACATTATTGTTGTAATGTTCTTTTTACAAACCATGTTTCTCGGGGTATCTAAATCTAAATTTTATTAGTTATTTAAGTTATGACATCGGATGGAAGCTGCAAACCCAAATCTCGTTGCACTTATGTGCTATGACAATAAAATATATTATTATTATTATTATTATTATAGTATGAATAAGCGAGAGGATCATAAAAATGTAATAAGACAAACAATAGTATACACAAATCAGGGCTGCTAACATTGGGAGAGAGTTGGGAGTGAGAAATTGCGAGAGACCAAGCCCGAGGGAACATTGTGACGGAGGAGGAGGGGGGGGGTATGGTATGGAGCTTTTGCATTTTTCAGCTTGAAATTTGCAATCTGGTGCATACTGTAGCGAGTCTTTTAACCTACACTTGAATGCAATATTTATGCCTTAAATTGGATTAGCTATGAATAAGGTTAGGCTAAATTACATTCCTAATTACATTCCACAGTAGAGCCAGGTTCTAATCAACAGGTGCAGCACATGAATGATCAGTGTATTCATGTATGGAAATCAGATTATAATCAAGCACTTGGCCCATGTTGACCAACCTGGGTCTCACTACATACCTGGCACTACTCCTGACCCTGACTCCAGTTGCATACCTTCTCTCATTCCTGACCCTGAGTCCAGCCTTACACCTGGCCCCCATTTTACCCTGATCATAGCTGCTTACCTGCTTAGGTTCCCAGTGCTGAACACTCCCATTGTCCCAGCTGTGACTGCACATCTAGTACTATTTCAGACCTTGACTCTGAATGCACACTTGGCCTTGCTCCTAGCCCCTCTGCACTGACATTATATCTGGCCCACACATAAAGCCCCATATCTGACCCGCTGGACTTAGCCTATTACGTTCAAGTCCACAGGTGCTTATCTAATGCGGTAATCTTTTATGGGGCACTTCACGGACCAAATTTTGTATAACACAATTTGCTACATCCATTGGCTTCATTGCTTTCTAACATACTAGTCACATTGTCAAAGAAGTCATCAATTAGTTGAACACAATTTCTCATCTATAAAATCATACTCAGCTGTATAAGTATTCTCTTCCAATTTCCTTCATTTTCCTAACAAACAGTCCTGAAGTAATTTTCACCCCCAATACTTTCAGTATTTTGCTGCATTGGGCAACACAGTCACTTCCCGGTCCGTGTCTTTCAATGTAACCATATAACCGTATAACAATTACAGCACGGAAACAGGCTATCTCGGCCCTTCTAGTCCATGCCGAACACTTACATCACCTAGTCTCATCTTCCTGCACTCAGACCATAACCCTCCATTCCTTTCCCGTCCATATACCTATCCAATTTATTTTTAAATGATAAAATCGAACCTGCCTCCACCACTTCCACTGGAAGCTCATTCCACACAGCTATCACTCTCTGAGTAAAGAAGTTCCCCCTCATGTTACCCCTAAACTTCTGTCCCTTAATTCTCAAATCATGTCCTCTTGTTTGAATCTTCCCTACTCTCAATGGAAAAAGTTTATCCACGTCAACTGTCTATCCCTCTCATCATTTTAAAGACCTCTATTTGCATGGGGACATGCTTTGGAGGTGTGTGACGGTTCAGTCAAGTGAGAATAACAGCGAATAAGAATGCTGCTGTCTTGTCACAGACACGCATACAAGCAGTTGATATTAGTTTTGAAATTCTCGTTGATCACAGAATTTCTCACGACAGAGCATGAGAAATTCTGTGATCAGCGTGAGAGCGTGAGAATTGGGCGAAATGCGTGAGTCTCATGCTCAATGCATGATAGTTGGCAGCTCTGACAAATGGACAAATTGATTAACATATAACATATAACAATTACAGCACGGAAACAGGCCATCTCGGCCCTACAAGTCCGTGCCGAACAACTTTTTTCCCTTAGTCCCACCTGCCTGCACTCATACCATAACCCTCCATTCCCTTCTCATCCATATGCCTATCCAATTTATTTTTAAATTATACCAACGAACCTGCCGCCACCACTTCCACTGGAAGCTCATTCCACACCGCTACCACTCTCTGAGTAACTCTCTAGATGTTTGGTGTTGATGAAAGGTTGCTATCTTGCTAAAAGTTGCAGAAAACTGATGAGAGTGATATTGAAACAGTTAAAGGAGATTGGAATGTGGGCACATCGTCTCCTGTGTCTCAGTCAATCTTCCAACAGTCTTTTTTCAACTAGTTATATTTATATTAATGGGCAAGGAGAGACTGACATTCTTCACAACCTAAAAAAAAATAGGCAGATACACTTTATAATTAACAGCAGCTTTCACCACAGCGAAGACACTTCAAACAATGCTGTCAGTCTGAAGAAGGGTCTCGACCTTAAACGTAGCCCATTCCTTCTCTCCAGAGATGCTGCCTGTCCCGCTGAGTTACTCCAACTTTTTGTGTCTATCTAAGTTAGACAAAGATTTGTTGGACGGCGGACTACTACTAGGGTAGCATTGCTCGCCCCGAGTTCGCATGTTTGTATGAATATAAAATAGGAACCATCTTTAATGAGGACACAAGAAACTTAAGGGCCTGTCCCACGAGCATGCAACTTCTTGCGGCAAGCGCGACCTAACGTGGTCGCTTGAGCCGTACGGCCTCGCGGGGCCGGTCCCACTTCGATTGCCGGAGCCGTATGGAGTTGTGTGTAGCTGGTCCCGACATCGCGCGGGGCTCCGAAAAACTGACCGTGTTCAAAAATTCCGCGCTGCAACGGCCTGCCGTCCGCAGCCGCCTCGATGCCGTACACACTGCCTCGACGGGCGTGCGCAGCGTCTTGACGCCGTACGTCACGCGCGAACTTCCCGCGGACTTCGCTCGAACTTCACGTCACTCACTCGACCTCCGCGTAGCCCCCGCTTCCGATTTGGTCGCGCTTGCCGCATGCAGGTCGCATGCTCGTGGGACAGGCCCTTTAGAAAGTTGAGCAAAACACAAGCTCCTGTCTAATATCAGGAGTCCTGGCTGAGATATGCATCATCGTTAGAAACAGGTGTTGTGCTGGAAGAATGAAGGGTGGCTGATATTGTGCCTCTATAAAAAAATTGAACTATGGACTGGTGAGCCTAACATCTGCGGTAGGCAAATTGCTGGTGAGGAATCAGGGATATTATATATGTGAATTGGAAAGAGAGGTGTTGATTAGGAATAAGTTGCCGTGGTTTTGTGCATGGGAGCTCGTGTGTCACGGATTTGATTGTGACATTTGAAGAGGGAACTATGCTTAATGAGGACAGGGCCAACATATAATCTATATCACGAAGGCCTTTGATAAGGTAGATTGGTAGGTTGCTATGGAAGATTATATTGTCTGGGATGCAGGAAGAGCAAGCTAACTGGATACAGAATTTGATTAATGTTAGGAAGTAGAGGGTGATGCTGGAAGATTGGTTGACGTACTGGAGGCCAGTGACTAATCGGGTGCCTTGGGGATTGGTGTTGGGCCCATTGCCGTTCGTCATCTATAAAGATTTGGATGAAAATGCACAAGGCATGATTAGTAAATTTGCACATGACACTGAAATAGATGGTATAGACAGCGAAGATGGTTATCATGAATTATGGCAGGATTTTATTCTGCTGGGCAAGTGGGCTGAGGAATGGCTTCTGGAGTTCTGATAAGTGTGAGGTGTTGATTTTGAAAAGTCAAACCAGGGCAGGACATCAACAGTGAGTTGTACTATACATAGATACAATCAGTTCAAACTCAAGTATAATTGGTAGAGCAAATGGAAAGGTGCAGAGTGCAGAATACAGTTCTCTGCATTGCAGCGCATTGTAGCACACCAGTTCCTTAGATAGAAACAAACGTGCAGGAGTAGGCCCTTCGATCCAGCACCGCCATTCAATATGATCATGGCTGATCATCTAAAATCCGTACCCCGTTCCTGCTTTTTAAGATAACGTCCAATGTCCTCAATGGGGTAGAGGTGAACAAACCGTAGCTTATGGAAGGTCCAATCAGAAGCCTGATAACGGAGGGGAAAAAGCTGTTCTCCAAGTTTGGTGGTGTGTGCTTTCAAGCTTCTGTACCTTCTGCCAGACAGGAGCAGGGAGAAGGAGTGGCCAGACTGGGAGATGTCTTTGATTATGTTGGCGTAGAACCTGAGCAGCTGAAGGCTCCCAGGAGGCTGCGGCCCTTGCACGGCTGAACTTAAAACGCGGACCGGCGAATCACGGCTTCAGGGAGAGCCCACTGAGGTGGTCCCCCGCACCAAACGTAAGACCTGGCGAATCGCAGCTTCAGAAGGAGCCCACCGAGCCGGTCCCCTGCTTGTTGGATCCGACGCAACGCCAGCCTGGAAGGTGGAGCCCACTAAGCCGGCCCCTGCTCGTCCCACGAAGACCAGAAGGGTGACGATAGCAACGAGCGAGGAGCATGGATGGTAGGAGAGGAGAGGGAACCACGCCCTTGCGGAAGAGTGCAGGAGGCACCCATAGGAAACAAATGTGGACATGCAAGAGAAGGGATGCGGCATCCAAGGAAGAAGATGGTTGGAAGTTTGCAACAGCCTGGGACTTGCCTGGGACAGGCACTACTCATAAGAACTGGAGCCCAGACTTTGAAAATGGTGGTAAAACATGGCGCCTCGTTCATGCAGGCTCAGTAGACAATTTCTGTGCACTTGCTAATCGAGGATCGGGGTTATGGCTATACTCCACTGGACCGTGTGTAAGCACTTCGCACATGTGACAATAAAACCTCCATTGAAAGTTTTCACACTGAGGGTGATGGGGACATGGAATGAGTTGCCAGAGGAAGTAGTTGAACTATATGCAATAGCAACATTTGAAAGACATATGGACAGGTTCATAGATCGGAAACGGTAGATGGTTTTCGGCCAAATGCAGAGAAATTGGATTTGCTTAGGTGAGGCATCTTGGTCGGCATAGACGTTGGTCTGAATAATATGACCATGATGAAGTAGGATAAGTCTTTTCCTTTCTAACCACTCTCATTTGCAATTGCAATATTTTGCAGTTCTGTGCTAGAAATAGAAAGAAATTTAGACGTTCCTTTCAATGTCGTATTGATTTCGTCAGGATAGAAATAAATTATACCACCACCCAAAGGCAAGTTGAAGATATTGCATTTTCACTGCTATTTGGTTGGATTTCTTTTCTGTAAAGGCTTAAAAGAAAAGAATGTTCGCTCTAATTATTTTCTTTCGTCACACAAACATTCAATAGGCTAATTTCTAAATGTTACTGGATGGCACCTCATTGTTAAAATTCTTTTAAATAATTCACTTAGATGACATCATAAAATTTGACAAAGTAGCAATGTGAAGAGGAAGTTCAGTAGAAAACATGTGAAATAAATGAAAGGAAAGAACGAAAATGCCACTCAACAAACAGGAATGTGAGACAAAAATGAAGGATTGAAATGAATAGTATATTTTTCATCTGTCATTCAATTTCAAACTAATAATCATCCTTCATATTTGGACTTTGTTTTAACATTAGTGAAAAATAATTACATTGGCAAAGGTTCTTCAACAAATTCAAAGGTTTCAAAGGTCATTTATTGGCTCATCCCCCCAGGGTTGCGTCCTCAGCCCCCTACTGTACTCCCTGTACACACATGACTGTGTGGCTAGGTTCAGCTCCAACTCTATAATCAAGTTTGCTGATGACACTGTGGTGGTGGACCTGATCACCGAAAATAATGAGAAGGCCTATCGGGAAGAGGTGGCTGATCTGGCACTCTGGTGTCAGGACAACAGCCTCCTCTTGAATGTCAAAAAAACTAAGGAGCTGATCGTGGACTTTAGGAAGGCACAACATCAGTGGACGTACACGCCACTGAAGATAAATGGGAATACTGTGGATAGGGTGAGCTGCTTTAAATACCTGGGAGTCCACATCACTGAGGATCTGACATGGACATCACACACTGCCGCACTGGTGAGTAAGGCAAGGCAGCGCCTTTACCACCTCAGGCAGCTGAGGAAATTCAGAGTCTCTCTGAGGATCCTCTAGTGCTTCTACTCAGCGGCTGTAGAAAGCATCTTGTCCTGAAACATCACAATCTGGTTTGGGAACTGCTCTGCCCGGGACAAGAAGGTTCTGCAGAAAGTAGTGCGTTCGGCCGAACGCACGATGGGAACTACACTCGCCCCTCTGCAGGAACTATACATCAGAAGGTGCGGATCCAGAGCCAACAACATTATGGGGGACCCCTTCCACCCCAGCAGTCTGCTACAGTCAGGCAAACGCTTCCGCTGTCATGCTGTGAAAACAGAGAGGATGAGACGGAGTTTCTTCCCAGAGTCCATTAGGACTGTAAACTCTTATCTCACCAGGGACTAACTTACTGTACCAAACTACTGTTGTGTTGTGTCTTTTTAAAATTGCTGGGTTTTTTTTTAATCACCAATATGTAATTACTGATTCTGTTCTATTCTGTTTTGTAGTTTTTTGCACATTCCGCAGGCATTGCTACTTTTCATTTCACTACACATCTCGTATGCGTATGTGACAAATAAACTTGACTTGATGTACCAATTAAGGTACAGTGATATGCGAATTACCGTACAGCCATACGGGAAAAAAAAGCACCGTGACACATAACTACATAAAAGTTAACATAAACATCCACCACTGCGGATTCCCACATTCCTCACTATGATGGAAGGCAAAACAGTGCAATCTTCTTCCTCTTTATTCTCTTGTGGTCGGGGCAATCGAAACTCCCGCGTCAGGGCAGTCGAAACTCCCAAGACTTGGAGTTCCTGAAGTCGGTGACTGACCAGAGACTGCGGACTCCGAGATGTTAAGTTCGCAATCACATGGCAAAGGGATGGTAAGTCCACAGGTGACCGCGGTGGAGATCTCAGAAGTCGGTCTCCAGCAAAGGCCGCCAACTCCTCGATGTTAGACCGCATTGCGGACGGAGATATGATACAGAAAATAATCCCATCTCCATCGAGGTAAGAGATTGGAAAAAGTTTCCCCCAACCCCCAACCTCCACCCCATCCCCAACATAAAACAAGCTAAAGAACACTAAATACATACATTTAACACATACAATTAAAACACAAAGAAGGAAAGGACAGACAGACTGTTGGCAAAGCAGCCATTGCTGGCAATACCCAGCGACAGTAGAAGTAAATTTTAGACAAGTGAACTTGACCTTTACATTGGCTGGGATAACAACAGGATGCTGTGAGAATTCCTGTATAACCATATAACCATATAACAATTACAGCACGGAAACAGGCCATCTCGACCCTTCTAGTCCGTGCCGAACACATAGTCTCCCCTAGTCCCATATACCTGCGCTCAGACCATAACCCTCCATTCCTTTCCCATACATATAACTATCCAATTTATTTTTAAATGATAAAAACGAACCTGCCTCCACCACCTTCACTGGAAGCTCATTCCACACAGCTACCACTCTCTGAGTAAAGAAGTTCCCCCTCATGTTACCCCTAAACTTCAGTCCCTTAATTCTCAAGTCATGTCCCCTTGTTTGAATCTTCCCTACTCTCAGTGGGAAAAGCTTTTCCACGTCAACTCTGTCTATCCCTCTCATCATTTTAAAAACCTCTATCAAGTCCCCCCTTAACCTTCTGCGCTCCAAAGAATAAAGCCCTAACTTGTTCAACCTTTCTCTGTAACTTAGTTGCTGAAACCCAGGCAACATTCTAGTAAATCTCCTCTGTACTCTCTCTATTTTGTTGACATCCTTCCTATAATTAGGCGACCAAAATTGTACACCATACTCCAGAATTGGCCTCACCAATGCCTTGTACAATTTTAACATTACATCCCAACTTCTATACTCAATGCTCTGATTTATAAAGGCCAGCACACCAAAAGCTTTCTCTACCACCCTATCTACATGAGATTCCACTTTCAGGGAACTGTGCACAGTTATTCCCAGATCCCTCTGTTCACCTACATTCTTCAATTCCCTACCATTTACCATGTGCGTCCTATTTTGATTTGTCCTGCCAAGATGTAGCACCTCACACTTATCAGCATTAAACTCCATCTGCCATCTTTCAGCCCACTCTTCCAACTGGCATAAATCTCTCTGTAGACTTTGAAACTCTACTTCATTACCCGCAACCCCACCTATCTTAGTATCATCTGCATACTTACTAATCCAATTTACCACACCATCGTCCAGATCATTGATGTATCAAGAAGAGCTGCTTCAACAGATTGAACCTAAACAGTCAAAAATTTGAATTTGCTTTTATTGAAACCCCTTCGACAACTGCTTATGTTAATTCCTCCAGTAGATGTGCTTTGACGTTACTGCTTTGTGTGCATGATTTAAAGGGAAATAACACACATATGTAAATGTAAATTCAGAGAATTGACAGGGAAGTTAACAATTTTCTGAAGGCAGAAGCAAAATGTAACTATCTTGCAAGTGATAGCATTTCCTCTGCAGTTACATGTTACATTGAAGAGGGAAGTGCAGAGGAAGGATTGGACTGTAAGATGCTTCCCTTCTGTAGTTGTGAAGGTTCAACACCAGCTTCCAAATTGATAGCATTCCTTTGTACAATGAAAAGAGTGGCTTACAGAAAATGCAGAGAGAGAATTTTGCTCGGCTTGGCTGTTGGTAAATTAAATTCCAAATTGTTAATGAATATACTTAAATTGACAACTACCTTTCCCATAGGAGTTTCCCAATTGCAGCTTGACTTGTTGCTGTTGAATGTGGAAATCGATGAGCTTGTGTTAGATTTCTGACATGCCATTAATTTTGATAAATTAACCCCCCTCCTCTCCTGTCCCCACGTCACCTGCTCCCAAATACACAGGTGTTACATTTTCCTCTACATGCATTCAGTCACCTGAAGGAGGATGCATGAGCTGTAATCAAGAGGAAGCAGTTTAATTATTTGGCAGTCTCTGGCAGTCCTTTTAAGGAGACAGAGCAAAACTGAGCAGTACAATTGCCGGAAATTAGACAAACCAAACCCTTCCTTCACCCACCCTGAAATTGTGAACTTTCTCCTTGAAATTTTGCTTCTGCAGTCTTAAGTTGTAAGAAATGTTAAGCATTAGATGCAAAGTGTTGAAAATAGAGAGAAGTTAGAAAAGCCGTTGAAATTCAGCTATTTTTCTAAGGGAAATTTGATAATGCCCCACAAAGATGCCTTGAAAATTGCATCAACAAGAAGAAAACATACTAATCCCCCTGTCCCACTTAGGAAACCTGAACGGAAACCTCTGGAGACTTTGCGCCCCACCCAAAGTTTCCGTGCGGTTCCCAGAGGTTTTTGTCAGTCTCCCTACCTGCTTCCACTACCTGCAACCTCCGGCAACCACCTGCAACCTCCAGGAACCGCACGGAAACCTTGGGTGGGGCGCAAAGTCTCCAGAGGTTTCCGTTCAGGTTTCCTAAGTGGGACAGGGGCATTACAGATAATTTTACATAAATTTATTATTACCATAACATAAATCTTATTAGATTTTCATCTAAATTATAGATATATGGACAAACAGCTGAGGTCCCAGCACAGATCCTATGGAACACCATTGGGCACAGACCTCCAGCCAGAATAACATCCTTCCACCACAACCCAAATCTCCCAAACCTCACCCAACATCTGCCCTACCACTGATGTGAGGCTCATCGGCCTAGAACTTCCCAGATTTTCTAGATTTTCCTTCTTAAACAATAGTACATAGAACAGGGACAGACCCTACGGCCTAACATGATGCCAAATTAAAATAAACCTTACTAAGAGAATCTTCCAGGATTCTCCCTTGCCTTTTCTGCCAAGGATATTCCATGTCCCCTGTTTATCCTCCTAATCCTACTTGAAACCCTACTTTTCTTGTACTCCTTTGTACATTTGTTTGATCCCAGCTGCCTATACCTGATATATACCTCTTTCTTATTCCTGACTAAATATCTCCTATATACCATCTTCCTCACCTCATAATGCCTCCAAGTTTTAGATGACCTGAAATTTTGGAAATCGTGCATTGTAAACTGTCTAAATCATTGATATATGTTAAGAATATTGGTGATAGTATGACCAACTCCCGGGGACCGCCTTTGCCTAGTCCTCTCAACTATGATAAATAACTTTTTTACATTACATTTACCATTAATAGATAATTGATATTCATGCTAATTACTGCCCATGAGCTTCAACTTTGATGACAAGCCTATTATGTGTCACTTTATCAAAAGCCTTTTGAACCAATTTATATAGCATCCAACTCAGGGACACATTTTACCTTTAACAGATGGCCTTCTCTAATCAATTCACATGATCAAAATAACTATTAATCAAATTCCTGATGCATTTCAACTGGACAAGTAGATTTATCCACTTTATGTATAGCTCGTAGTCCTATTTTTTCCTCTATATAAACTACTAGACCATCCAGAATCTCAACTATATCCTTCTTTGCTCAGATTCCAGGAGCATTCTTTCCTTCAAAAATATTGTTATAAATTATTCATTTGAAACCTCAGCTGTGGCCACAGTTCTCCTCATTCTTCTCACCAAAATGTAACACTTTGCCTTTTTCAGCATTGGATTTAATCTACTTCTCCTCTGTCAGTTTCACCAGCCTTCCTTTTGGTTAAATATATCTCCTAGCTTTGCACCCCCTTCCACTGATAAGTTCCATTTTAAATTGATATTTATTATAGAAAAATAAACATTTTGATATGAAAATGCAATTATTCAATTATTTTCATGCTGACTGTTGCACCTCTTGGACCACATGCAGAACCACATTGCCAGAACCACATTGCCTGAACCACATTGACTGAACCAAATGCAGCAACATTGAGCAACATCCTGCTTCCCTGAATTAACAACGAACTGATAAAATATGTTCTCATCAAGATATTTCAGATGTTAAGTGCAATCGATGTCAAGGACAAGATATTTTACATTTGTTGCATTTTCTGTAATTTTCCTGCACATTTGATCTTCCCCGTTAGTCTTAAGTGGCCCAGTAATAAGAGTTTCCTTCTTGCTTCATACCACTAACTAAATGGATTTAGTCTATAACCTTGCAAGAATGCTCCTTCTCTCTAGCACTATAATAATGAATGGATTGCCACCCTAATTTATTTTTCTTGATAATATTTCCTGAATAACTGGTATGCAAGAATATTAATTGTGCAATCACATGTTTTGTACTGTTTCATAAAGTCAAAAGGTTACTCGAGTCTGTAGTTCACTAACTTTGTGCATTGTGCCTTTAAACATAGTCTTTGTCTTCCTGCTAGTCAGATTCTAGCTTTTACTGTATTTCTCATTAATCAAGTGCTACCTAATACTCCGATGTTTCAGTATTCTTTGTTCCTCTTTTCTACCTTTACAAGCAGGTGTCCATTCCCCTGTGAAATTAGTTTGAATGCTCCTCAATCAAACTAGTGAAATATGCTCCACGCAAGAACACTGTCTGCAGTTTTTTTTTTTGGATGTGTCTTCTTCTTTTTGAACAGTTCCCACCTACCACAGAACTGATCTCAATGTTCCCAGAATCTAAAACACTACCTTTTCTACCATGCCCTTAGCCATGCATTTTATCAATTCATTGTTAACTCAGTTAAGAATGATGTTGCTCAATGTCGCTGCGGTTGGTTCTGACAAATAGTGTTCGAGCAATGCATTGATCTTTTTTATCTTATTTTTCCATTTTGTCGATGCATGATGCTGAGATTAGACCATAGGTAATCCTGTATTTTAGAGATCCTATAAAGATCCTATCAAGATCCTTTATTTTAATGTGTCCTAGCTCCTGAAACTCTGACTATCGGACCTCAACCCTCTTCTTTCTGATGCTGTTTATTTCCAATGTGTGACACAGCTTGCTTTTTTTCTCTCCTCTGCAGAGTGTTCTGTACCCATGCTGTGATATTCTTTATTCTTCTACCAGGACTCAACAGACTACCAGATTCAAGAGCAGCTTCTTCTCTGCTGTTATCAGGTTCTTGAACAAACCTCGCATATGCTGAGAATGCATCCCCAATCTATCACACATGCATTTTTATTTCTAGATGCACTTTTTCTGCAGCAGTAACATTAAAATTCTGCACTCTGTTTCCTTTCTCTTTTTCCCTTACCTATTATGCTCACATATGTTATTATTGCATTCAAGGATGGTTTGATCTGCCTGGATAGCATGCAAAACATATTCACTTTATCTTGGTAGAATAATAATTTAATAGCCTTTCACGTAATTATTATCAACTGATTTTATTTATTTACATTTCAAAGTGCAATTTATTTCAAAGAAATGGCAAATTACCAAAAGTTCAAAGGGCAAAATACTTGCCACATCCTTGTACATTTTTCTTTTTATCTCCCCAGTTTATGCTAAAGTTTAAGTTAGAGACCACTGCTTTCTCTTCTGCAATGAATTCCCATATTGTCCTAATTCAATAAACAATCTGTTAAAGCTGTATCCTCTGATGTCACAAAGTTCTTTATACTTAAGTACATCTTTCAGCCTCATCCCCCGTATCTGAGTATTGCTTCAGCTCTTGATGATAATACTTGCTATCTACAATACACAATTGGTTTTCTAGTATGTCAGATTTGACAGCTGCCGGTTTGTGATAAATGTTAGTTAATTAGGAGTCAGCCTGCCTGCCCCCAAGGATCTGTCCCTCCTTCAGCCTGCCTGCCCGCTCCATGTTGTCTCTTCTTCAGCTTGCTTGCTCTTTCTGCGCTGTCTCTCCTTCAGCCTGCCTGTTCCCTTGGTGATGTCTCTTTTTCAGCTGTCCTGTTCCCTTGATGCTGTCCTTCCTTCAGCCTGCCTGTTTCCTTGTTCATGTCCTTTCTCCCTTATCATTGTTGTTCCTTCAGTCCAGCAGCTTCCTTAGCATTGACTTGATGTTGGTCTGGGTGCTCCTACAGTGCTGCCCCAGACCTATCCCAATGTTGACGCAGGTATTTTCACGGCACTATCACAACCTAACCTGACACAAATCAGGATAGCTACTCCCTTGAGGTGATGGTTGCAGAAATACACTTGTTTGTAAAGTACTGGACAAGAATTCTTTTACTGAATTCAGTTTTGAGTTCTCGTTTTGTGGTAATTTACTACCATTTGCAGGCATCTTGTTCACAATTGAGAACATCTAAGAGATATTTCGTGAATTTGAAGTTAAATTATAAATGCAAAATTAAATTGAATTGAAGAAAAATACAGAAATAAATTGATTAGTCACTCACCAATTCACACACCGAAGTTGCTGGGATTCACACCCTATTCAATTTGTACTCCGTAAGTTTTACTCCATACTTTCCCACATACATGTGTTAGAGGATTAAAGACATCATACGTTTCAACGGAGTAGCCGGATACTCTGTTATTTAATGGAAATTGATACGTCTGTTTGCACACTTAAACCTCACTGCCAACCCTTTCCTCGTGATCTTATCTTTTCAACCAGACCACAGGTTCCCTCCCCAATCATCAGTATGAGGTTAAAACAAATTGTTTGCAACCTTGCATGTTACATGACCTGTTCTTCCAACCACATATCCACAACACCTACAAAAAGAATTGCTCAACTCAGTCACAGCTGAAGACCTCATCCATGTCTTTGTTGTCACTGATGAATTCACCAGTGGTCACCATTCCCCATTACACCCTCTGTAAATTTGAGATTATCCAAAATTTTAGTGCCCTTATCCTAACACGCATTGTTTGATTCACCCATCACCTCTACGCATGTTAGTCGACATTGGCTGTCAGTTAAACGATTCTTCAATTTTAAAATTCTCACTAATTTTCAAATTTCTCCATGGTCTCATGTTTCCCATCTATATAAACCTTCAGTCGTCCTCTAATTCTGAGGTTATCAGCACCCCTGATTTCAATCACCCAATCACTGGTGGTTGTGAATTTACCTGCCAAACTTCTTTACCTTTAACTTCCTCTAAACACTCTTTAAAACCAACCTGTTAGACTATGTTTTGTCCTGATTTGCTTTGGTGTCCAAGATGTTTGATAATGCTCCTGTGAAGAGTTTTAGCAAGCTTTAATGTGTTAAAGATAGTTGAAATATATTGATGTAGCATTTTTAAGTGTAAAAGTATTGAAAAATGAATGCTTCATATTGTTAAGTATTGCCATGTAATTTATTTATTAGTTTAGTTTATGGTCACGTGTACCGAGGTACAGTGAAATGCTTTTGGTTGCATCCTATCCAGTCAATGGAAAGACTAAACATGATTGCAATCAAGCCGTCCGCAGAGCACAGATACAGAATAAAGGGAATAACATTTAGTGCAAGATAAGGTCCAGTAAAGTCCGATTAAAAATAGTCCAAGGGTCTCCATTAAAGTAGATGATAGCTCAGGACTGCTCTCTAGTTAATGATAGGATGGATCAGTTGCTTGATAACAGCTGGGAAGAAACTGTCTCTGAAACTGGAGGTATGCATTTTAACACTTCTAGAACTCTTGCCTGATAGCAGAGGGTAGAAGAAGGAGTGTCGGGGGTGTGACTCATCTTTGATTATGCTGGTGGCCTTGTCGAGGCAGCGAGAAGTGTATATGGAGTCAATTGAAGGGAGGTCTGAGCTGCGTCCACAATTCACTGCAATTTCTTGCAGTGTTGGATAGAGCTGTTATCATATGTGATTCATCCCTATAAAATGCTTTCCACAATAGCATGTACACATGCTATTGTAGAAAAATACATTGAAAAAATGTATACATTCAAAAAAATGAAGACATTAAAAAAATCAAGATATTTTCAAAACTAACTTTATTATCGTGTGTTTTGATATAAATGAGACATTTTAAATTCCCAAATAGTTCAGAGTTGTCACTGACAATTAGTTGTAAGAGATACATACTGTATGTATGTCTTACTGACTTTTTGATAATCTGCCATTCCTCTGGATTGTGAATAACATGAAATTTGAGTCCTGAGCTTATTTACTATTTATAAGAAACACAACTGAATTATGTGTTTTGAAAACCTTGTCCTAAAAAATATAAGCACAAATTATTTGGTCTTCTACTAATATGTTCCTTTTAATAAAGGCGAGAATACTTTGTGCCTTTTAAATGTCCTGCCACCTTCAAAGATTTATTAACGCACACTTTAAGGTCACTTTGTTCCTATTCTCTCCTTAAAATTGTACTGTTTAGCAATTATATTTCCTTTTCTTATCCTAACCAAATCGCACTTTCTTATTTCATGGTCGAGGTGAAATTTGAGGAAAACTGTGATAAACTTCAAACAGATGCTGCTGAAGAAGGTAGTAAGGTTTAATACTGAGAAACATGAAAAAGTAGGATAAACAATATAAGCTTGAGGGCAGAATCCTAAAAGGTGCACAAGAACAAAGTTGTAGTTGTGTATGTGCATTACACATTGAAAGTGGCAAGGCAGCTCGGAAGGTGATTATAAACCATGCAGGATCCTGCTAATGAAAAATTACAGCGGGATCTTGATCACTTGGGCAGGTGGGCCGAGGAATGGTTCATGGAGTTTAATGCAGGCAAATGTGAGATGTTGCATTTTGGGAAGTCAAACAAGGGCAGGATCTATACAGTGAATGGCAGAGCCAAGGGGAGGGGTGTAGAGCAGAGGGATCCAGGAGTGGAGGTACATAGTTCCTTGAAAATGACATCACAGGTAGATAGGGTGGTCAAGAAGGCTTTTGGTACATTGCCTTCATCGGTCGGCTAATGAGTATTGAAGTTACATTACAGTTGTAGAAATTGTTAGTGAGGCTGCATTTGGAGTATTGTTTTCAGTTTTGGTCACCCTGCTATAGGAAGGATGTTGTTAAGATGGAAGGAGTGCAGAAAAGATTTACGAGAATGTTGCCAGGACTTGAGGGGCTGAACTATAGGGAAAGGTTGGGCAGGCTAAAACAATTCCTTGGAGCACTGGGCGATGAGGGGTGATTTTAGAAGATCATGACAGGAATAGACATGGTGAACGCAGTCTTTTACCCAAAGAAGGAGGAATCAAAAAACAGAGGACATAGATTTAATGTGAAAGGGAAATAGGAACCTGAGAGGCAAATGTCTGGAGTTTGTACGTTCTCCCCGTGACCTGTGTGGGTTTTCTCCGAATATTTGGTTTCCTCCCACACTCCAAAGACGTACAGGTTTGCAGGTTAATTGGCTTGGTGTATGTGTAAATTGTCCCTAGTGTGTGAAGGATAGTGTTAATGTGTGGGGATCGCTGGTCCGCACGGACTCGGTGGGCCAAAGGGCCTATTTCCGCGCTTTATCTCTAAACTAAAAAAAACGAAACATTGATATATCTTTACAAACAGTGATCCAGTTACGAGTGGAGAATTCTGCATCACTCTGGAAAATATGTAAAAGCTTTAGAAAGAGTGGAGAAGAGATTTACCAGGTGGTATTTTTCTCCTTTGAAGCGAGGGGTTTGTAAGGGGATGGAGAGGTCGGCAGGGTGTTCTTTGTATTGGCCCAGAGTATACTAGAGTGATACAGTGTGGAAACAGGCCCTTCGGCCCAACTCGCCCACACCAGCCAACAATGTCCCAGCTACACTAGTCCCACTTGCCTGTCCTATCCATGTACCTGTCGAACTGGTTCTTAAAGGATGGGATAGTCCCAGCCTCAACTGCCTCCTCTGGCAGTTTGTTCCATACACCTGCCACCCTTTGTGTGAAAAGGTTACCCTTCGGATTCCTATTAAATCTTTTCCCCTTCACCTTGAACCTATATCCTCTGATCCTCTTGGCCTACTCTGGGCAAAATACTCTGTGCATCGACCCGATCTATTCCTCTCATGATTATGTATACCACTATAAGATCTCCCCTCATCTTCCTGTACTCCAAGGAACAGAGACCCAGCCTACTCAACCTCTCCCTATAGCTCACACCCTCTAGCCCTGGCAACATCCTCGTAAATGTTTTCTGACACCTTTCAAGCTTGACAATATCTTTCCTCTAACATGGTTCCCAGAACTGAACACAATATTCAAAATGCAGTCTCACTAATGTCTTATACAACTGCAACATGACCTCCCAACATCTAAACTCAATATCTGATTGATGAAGGCCAAAGTGCCATAAACCTTTTTGACCACCTTATCTTATCTGCCTGCAACTCGACCTTCAAGGAAACATGCACATGTACTCCTTGATCCCTCTGCTCCACAACACTACCCAGAGGCCTACCATTTACTTTGTAGGTCCTGCCTTTGTTCGACGTATCAAAATGCAACACCTCACACTTCCCTGCATTAAATTCCATCAACCATTCCTCCGCCCACCTGGTCAATCGATCCAGATCCTGCTGCAATCGTTCACAACCATCTTCACTATCTGCAAAACCACTCACTTTTGTATCATCAGCAAACTTGCTAATCTTGCCCTGTATGTTCCCATCCAAATCATTGATGTAGATGACAAACAGTAACGGGCCCAGTACCAAACCCTATGGTTCACCACTAATCAAAGACGTCCAGTCTGAGAAGCAACCTTCCATCATCACCCTCTACTTCCTTCCATGGAGCCAATTTATTATCTATCCAGCTATCTTTCCTTGGATCCCATGCGATCTAACCTTCCAGAGCAGCCTACCATGCGGAATCTTGTTGAACGCCTTACTGAAGTCCATGTACACAACATCTACAGCTCTGCCCTCATCAACCTTTTTGGTCACGTCTTCAAAAAAAATCAATCAGATTTGTGAGACACGACCTCCCACGTACAAAACCATGCTGACTATCCCTAATCAGCCCTTGCCCATCCAAATGCCTGTATATCCTATCCTTCAGAATTCTGTCCAATAAGTTACCAACTACAGATGTTAAGCTCACCGGCCTGTAGTTCTTAGCATTTTCCCTGCAGCCCTTCTTGAAAAGAAGTACAACATTTGCCACCCTACATTCTTCCGGCACCTCTCCTGTATTTAAGGACGGCTCGTAAATTTCAACCAGGGCCCCCGCAATTTCTTCTTTGTTTCCCACAATGTCCTCGGATATATCTGATCAGGCCCTGGAGCTTTATCTACCTTCAAACACGGCAGTACCTTCAGTACTTCTTCCACAGTATACTGGAAAATAATTGAATGCACATGCTGATATTTCAATGTAAATAACCCAGCAGGTACCAAAAAATGCCTCCCCAGCCTGTCTGAATGACTACCGTCATTGTTCAAGCGCTTTTGATTGCAACATGCGCCTTAATTTAGTTCAACAAAGAAAATGACAAGTTACTAAAGAACTTTCCTGCACTTACTAAAGTTACTAAAGAACTTACCTTACCTCGGTAGTCATGAAATGCTTTGAGAGGCTGGTGAAGAAACACATCTGCGCTTTCCTCCCTCGGAACATGGACCCGTTGCAGTTCGCATACCGTCCGAACAGATCCACGGACGATGCGGTCTCCCAGGTCTTGCACACCGCTCTCTCCCACCTGGACAGCCAGAAGGGGGGCTACGTGAGGATGCTGTTCATAGACTACAGTTCAGCCTTCAACACGATAGTCCCCAACAGACTGGCTGGGAAGCTAATGGAATTGGGGCTCAACACCTCCCTGTGTGCCTGGGTCCTGGACTTTCTCACCGCCAGGCCCCAGGTAGTCAAGATGGGAGGGAATACATCGAAGTCCCTCACCCTGAGCACAGGATCGCCCCAGGGTTGCGTCCTCAGCCCCCTATTGTACTCCCTGTACACACATGACTGTATGGCTAGGTTCAGCTCCAACTCAATAATTAAGTTTGCTGATGACAATGTGGTGGTGGGCCTGATCTCAGACAACGACAAGAAGGCCTACCGGGCGGAGGTGGCTGGTCTAGCACTCTGGTGCCAGGATAACAGCCTCCTCTTGAACATCAAAAAAACGAAGGAGCTGATCAGGGACTTTAGGAGGGCACATCATCCAAGGACGTACACTCCATTGAGGATAAATGGGGATCCTGTGGATAGGGTGAACTGTTTTAAATATCTGGGAGTCCACATCTCCGAGGATATGACATAAGCATCACACGCCTCAGCACTCGTGAGTAAGGCAAGGCAGCGCCTTTACCACCTCAGGCAATTGAGGAAATTCAGAGTGTCTCCGAGGATCCTCCAGTGCTTCTACTCAGCGGCGGTGGAAAGCATCTTGTCCGGGAACATTACCATCTGGTTTGGGAATTGCTCTGCCAAGGACAAGAAGGCTCTGCAGAGAGTAGTGCGTCCGGCCGAAAGATTTACGAGGATGTTGCCAGGACTTGAGGGGCTGAACTATAGGGAAAGGTTGGGCAGGCTAAAACAATTCCTTGGAGCACTGGGCGATGAGGGGTGATTTTAGAAGACCATGACAGGAATAGACATGGTGAACGCAGTCTTTTACCCAAAGAAGGGGAATCAAAAAACAGAGGACATAGATTTAATGTGAAAGGGAAATAGGAACCTGAGAGGCAAATGTCTGGAGTTTGTACGTTCTCCCCGTGACCTGTGTGGGTTTTCTCCGAATATTCGGTTTCCTCCCACACTCCAAAGACGTACAGGTTTGCAGGTTAATTGGCTTGGTGTATGTGTAAATTGTCCCTAGTGTGTGAAGGATAGTGTTAATGTGTGGGGATCGCTGGTCCGCACGGACTCGGTGGGCCAAAGGGCCTATTTCCGCGCTTTATCTCTAAACTAAAAAAAACGAAACTATAACCATTGATATATCTTTACAAACAGTGATCCAGTTACGAGTGGAGAATTCTGCATCACTCTGGAAAATATGTAAAAGCTTTAGAAAGAGTGGAGAAGAGATTTACCAGGTGGTATTTTTCTCCTTTGAAGCGAGGGGTTTGTAAGGGGATGGAGAGAACAAAGTCTTCCACTGGTGGAGGGGTCAAGAACAAGGGGACATGAAATGAAGGTTATTGGCAAAAATGTCACTTTAGTTTGATGAAAAAAAGACAAAATAACTGGTTATGGTTTGAAACACACTGTGAGGGTAGTTGTGGACACTGATTCAATTGGAAGATAGCTTTCAAGTGGGAAGCCTCCGTTGCCATACGGTGAGAATGGAGAGGTTGAGAAGGAGTTTCTTCCCAGAGGCCATTCGGACTGTAAACGCCTATCTCACCAGGGACTAACTCTACTGAACGTTTTTCCTTCCATTATTTATTATGTAAAAGAATATGTGTGTTATGATTGTGTTTATAGTTTGTTTGGTTGTTTGTCTTTTGCACAAAGGTCCGCGAGCATTACCACTTTCATTTCACTGCACATCTCGTATGTGTATGTGACAAATAAACTTGACTTGACTTGACTTGTGATGAGAGTGAGTTGTGCTGCCAAATGATCTGCACCACTTTCTTGCTGGCATCAGTACAATGGAAAACTCAACCCACTCATGGGTTTGAAGTAATTGCTGTATTTGCGTTGTAAACCAATACAATACTGCAGGAGATTAGGACCGTCATTTAATCTATTTAGGACCTTCTTAAGGCTTGATTTTTTCCCTGATATCCAATTTGTACCAGGATTTTAGCAACGGAACAAATCTACGCTGTGGCATATCTGAAAGATGTTAAATTGGGAATTAGGTTTTTAAAATGTGAGTTATTAAGATTTAAATTGTTATCTTCTTGAACTTTCTGTTTCTTGGTACAGTCAATATTTTCTTTTATCTTTCTCTCCATACCCAATATGACTCTATTTGTTTAGTTCAGTTTAGTTTAGAGATACAGCGTGGAAACAGGCCCTTCGGCCCACCAAGTTTGCGCCGACCAGCGATCCCCGCACACTAGCACTATCCTATACACTGGTAACAATTTACATCTTTACTGAAGACAATTAACCGACTAACCTGTACTTCTCAGGTAAAATGTTTAAGAAGGAACTGCAGATGCTGGAAAATCGAACGTAGACAAAAATGCTGGAGAAACTCAGCGGGTGCGGCAGCATCTGTGGAGCGAAGGAAATAGGCAACGTTTCGGGCCAAAAAAGGGTTTTGGCCCGAAACGTTGCCTATTTCCTTCACTCCATAGATGCTGCCACACCCGCTGAGTTTCTCCAGCATTTTTGTCTACCTTCTGTACTTCTTAGGAATGTGTGAGGAAACCGGAGAACCCAGGGAAAACCCACATGGTCATGGGGAGAACGTACAAAGTTTGCACAGACAGCACCCAGAGTCAGGATCGAACCTGGGTCTCTGGTGCTGTAAGGCAGCAACGCTATTGCTGCACCACCTTGCTCACTCTTTTTTTTTCAATTTTCCTTAAAATCTCATTGATTAAAGGGGCAAAACTGCTTGAACATCTTTTAATAATTTGTCCATTGACTAAACAGTTATTTTAAATTTGTACTCCTAGCAAAAGATTTTTGGGCTGGATTAAGAAGTAGAAAATATAATTAGAAATGGGACAAACTGGGGGATGCTCTACTGCAGGAAATTCTGAATCATTTTGTATTCACATGCCAGTTAATTACAAAGAGTATAATTACAAATCCTATGTTCTATTGGGCCTTTTGTTGGTCAAATTAGACACGGCTCTGCAATTTTGTAGGCCAGATAAAATACTGTACATTTGGTGTTTGTTCCCGATTCTAAAAATACTCAGTTTGCAAGATGAAATAAAACATTTTCAAGTTTGTCAGCTAGTTTTTATGCAGTTCTCATGCATTTTCATTCCAAAATGCAAATTTTGAGCTGAGGTTTTCCTGTACAAGGGCAGCCAGGCAGTTGTTCCTATTTTTACAGTTTTCTGTAATTTCCATATGCTGGTGGTAAAAATGAATAGAATTCCATTGCACCTGGATGACAAAACTATTACCCATTGCTGCCAAGAAGTATTGTTCTAATACATTTCAAGTAACTCTTCAAAGAAACAAAGTTAAAAATACAAAGTCAATTTGAACTCTTTAATTTACTGCTGCCGAGAAATTATTTGAGTTTCACTTCTGAATGTTATGACAATTTTGGCAAACACATACTGAAAAAAGAGGTAGATGGATACCGTACCCACTTCAAGGGCTATGTGTGATGGAGTTGAAAATCCAGCTGTGCGTAACAAATGTAAAGAGTGGGCACTTTTCATCACGAGCCATGTTTTTTCTGGGAGTTCTAGTAGAGATTCATTCTGTTAAATGAGTCAGATAGGCTGCTAAGAGAAGCATCCAAAAGATTCCATTGTCTCCTTCTTCCTCGCTGGTCTGAGAACAGTCCTGGCAGTCCAGTTCCTGATTACTTGTGGTCAAAGATGTATTTTTGCAGAAACCTTTCTCTGAGGGACAAGTGGTGCAGCACAATCCAACCGAATGGAATATTCCACAGAAAAAAAGTTGGCTCTGGACCATACTTGTGTCATGTACAGCGAAACTGAGATTACCTAGCATGTTCAAACCAGGTTCTTTCCTGCAACTGAGGGAAGAAAAACTCCCCCATTTCCAACTTGTTTCAACTTGGCTATCTACTCCAACCAGTTCTAGCTGCATGCTCAGACTCCTCTGCACTTCATTCCCAGCACTTTATTGAAAGTTGAACTTGGCAGTGAAACATACAAAATATTGGTCGGATCCATTCTCAAAGAGAATGTCGCTGCAATTGATTCTGGTCTCAGAGTCCGGTTCAAATTGTATGCACATGCTCGTCGGACTGCAGATCAACAGTAGGTCCAAGGAGAAGATGATGACATGATCCATAAACAAGAATGGTTTGACCTTAGTGCCTCTGCTGCTGGGTGCCTAGCCTTCCTGATAGATTCAGCAAAGGCTCAATGCAACACACGAACAAGAGACGCGAGATAATATCCTTACCTGACTTCAGTTTTGATTATGAAACTTCCCGTTTCTAATCATTAAAATGAACTATGCTTATGATGTCTGTGTGGAGCTGCGGTATCCAATTTTAGATTTTCTTTCAAACTTCTGTCAAAGGCTAATGCCTGGTCCAAACAGTCCACCTCGCTGTCACATGTCTGAAGAAGAGTCTTGACCCGAAACATTCCCCATTCTTTCTCTCCAGAGATGCTGCCTGTCCCGCTGAGTTACTCCAGCATTTTGTGTCTATCTTTCACTGTCACATTAGATAGGCATATGAATATGCACGGAATAGAAGGATATTGATCATGTGCCGGCAGAAGAGATTAGAGTCTGAAGAAGGATTCCAACCCGAAACGTCACCCATTCTTTTTCTCCAGAGATTCTGCCTGGCTCACTGAGTAATTCCAGCATGTCCATCTGTCTCTGTCTGTCTTCAGTTTAATTTGGCTTCATGTTCGGCATTGATATAATGGGCTGAAGGGCTGTTCCTATGCAGTTTCCTACTCCTAACCAAGGAATGAGGAGATAAGTTCAGTTGGGCAAGAGCAAGCAGAAATATTGAGCCTACCAGGATTGTGTAGGAAGAAAATACAAATGCTGGTTTAAACTGAAGATTTAACTGTAGGCCGATGAGTCGGCCTACAGGGAGGAGGTCCAGCTCCTAGCAGCATGGTGCACTGACAACAATCTGGCCCTTAACTCCAAGAAGACCAAGGAGCTCATTGTAGACTTCAGAAGGTCTAGGGGCCGCACGCACACCCCCATCCATATTAACGGGACGGAGGTGGAACGTGTTTCCAGCTTCAGGTTTCTGGGGGTCAACATCTCCGATGACCTCTCTTGGACCCACAATACCTCAATTCTGGTCAAGAAGGCTCACCAGCGTCTCTTCTTCCTGAGGAGACTGAAGAAGGTCCATCTGTCTCCTCAGATTCTGGTGAACTTCTACCGCAGCACCATCGAGAGCATCCTTACCAACTGTATCACAGTATGGTATGGCAACTGCTTTGTCTCCGACCGGAGATCACTGCAGAGGGTGGTGAAAATTGCCCAACGCATCACCGGTTCCTCGCTCCCCTCCATTGAGTCTGTCCAAAGCAAGCGTTGTCTGCGAAAGGCGCACAGCATCGTCAAGGACTGCTCTCACCCCAGCCACAGACTGTTTACCCTCCTACCATCCGGGAGGCGCTACAGGTCTCTCCGTTGCCGGACCAGCAGGTTCAGGAACAGCTTCTTCCCTGCGGCTGTTATATTACTTAACTCCGTACCTCAGTGATTGCCCGTCACACCCCCCCTCCCCTCGGACACTCCTTCCACCAGAAAAAAACAATTTGCACTACTACGACTGTATGTACGTAAATATATTTATTGCTCATATTCTATGTCGCTCTTCTGGGGAGATGCTAACTGCATTTCGTTGTCTCTGTACTGTACACTGCACAATGACAATAAAGTTTGAATCTGAATCTGAATCTGAAGATAGACACAAAAAGCTGGAGTAACTCAGCGGGACAGGCAGTATCGCCGGAGAGAAGGAATGGGTGCAATCCTTCTTCAGACTCTAATCAACCCGAAACGTCACCCATTCAATAGACAATAGACAACAGACAATAGGTGCAGGAGTATGCCATTCGGCTGATCATCCCCAATCAGTACCCTGTTCCTGCCTTCTCCCCATATCCCCTGACTCTGCCATCTTTAAGAGCCCTATCTAGCTCTCTCTTGAAAGTATCCAGAAAACTGGCCTCCACCGCCCTCTGAGGCATTCCTTCTCTCCAGAGATGCTGTCTGTCGCGCTGAGTTATTCCAGCCTTTTCAGCCTACCAGGATGGTTGTTTTTGTGGATTTGGGGTTGGAAATAGAAGCGGCCGGTACAAGGCTGGGTCACTATCAAGTTGAAGGCTGTGCAGGAATGATTTCCTGATGTGCAGAGGTCTGTGACAATGTGGGATACAGTGGCCTTGTATTCGTTGGTTGGATTCTGGTCCAGGGGAAAGATCCAGAGGTGGTTCCCAAGCTGCTGCCTGGCCTCTGCAAGGTAGAGGTCAATCTATCAGACTACAATGGCACCTCTCTTGTCTATGGGTTTGTGATGATGAGATTAGGACCATTGCGAAATGAATGGAGTGCTCTATGTTTGAGTTGGGTCACATTGGAGTGGACAAGAGTGAGAAGTCAAGGCAGTTGACGTTACAATGGCAATTGGAAGTGGTAATATATCAAATGCTGGGGAAGAGCGAGAAGGTCCAGACACGACTTCAGGAACAACCGAGTTGTGAGAGAGTGAAAGGAAACTACTGCTGAGAATCAGGAGTCTGCATTCTGGAGAGTTTCCGATCCTTCCTGGAGGTCAGGAACATGATAAATCAGTGGTTGGAAAAGTAGATCAGATCAGGCAAAGGATGAAGAATTGAGGGCCCTGGCACATTGGGGGAAAGTAGGGGAAATGGACCAGAATGTACTAAGGCATGGCAGAGATGGTAGAGTTTACACAGCTGATTGGTACTCCACGAACGTAGAAATATTTAATTGAATTCGATACTGGTTGGCTCGGAATCAGATTTACCTCCAGTGTTCAATAGGTATAGTGAACTCACTGTGGCGGAAGTTAAATTTGTGTTTATTGTGTGTTTTTGTTATTTTTTTATATGTATGACTGCAAGGCACGAAATTTCGTTCAGTCCGAAAGGTCTGAATGACAATAAAGGATAATTCTTTCATTTAAAAAGTAAGATTAAAACTGAGTAATGGATTTGATAAGGTATAAGAAGGCTGCACATTTTAACTGGGCACAAGCGATTGAACACTTGGGTGATAGAAAAATACTTTTGTCGTTGTCTATGTCATATCATCGCAAGGCACAGCTTGGATTTGGCAGCTTCTAACTGTTAGGAAGAGGGACACCAACCAAGTAAAACAATCGCCTGAAAAGTCTTCATATTCACTATGGACTATTTCAACATCAGCATTCTCATGAACCTCTCACTCAAATTATTTTCTTCTTTAGACTTCAGTTTTAATCATGCAAATCCTTGAAGAGGGGGAGAGGCAAACAGGTATTTGTAATGGAAATAGAGGGGTCCAAAATTTGTAGGTTGAGACGTCAGTTACAATGTGAGCATGTGCCAGGCTTGTATTTAGTACAGCTGCATTCAGATGCCTGCCAACAGGGCGGTTCTGTGGTTAATTTCAAAATAAGGAATCCATTACTTATCCCACATATTTCCATTTGGTTACCAATTGACTCCTGCAAAGTTCTACTGCGGTATTCATGTGGAAAAATTAGTTGAAAAAGTGGGCTTACATTTTGAATTCCAAGGGTCTTCAATATGGTTGGAGTAGAAATTTGGGTGATTTCTATGTTGTTCCTCACTTTGATTTTAAATTGTCTATTTATTTAATGGCAGTCTTTGGAGTTACAGTGTATCCCTTAGCCTGCATCTATCTCATTGCTGGCAAAATAGGATGGTATTCCACATATCTATGCCCCAAGGCTTCTAAAGTGTACAGTCACTCTGGGAAATACAAAAACTCAGGACTGCTCTGTGCAGGCAAGTAATGCCTCTGTCCCACTTAGGAAACCTGAACGGAAACCTCTGGAGACTTTGCGCCCCACCGAAGGTTTCTGTGCGGTTCCCGGAGGTTTTTGTCAGTCTCCCTACCTGCTTCCACTACCTGCAACCTCCGGCAACCACCTGCAACCTCCGGGAACCGCACGGAAACCTTGGGTGGGGCGCAAAGTCTCCAGAGGTTTCCGTTCAGGTTTCCTAAGTGGGACAGGGGCATAAGGCATATCACTGTTAAACGCCATCTCCACCTAATAAAACCTTGCATATAGTCATTATTTTAAATATGGTAAGAAATTATAAATGAATTCAAACATAAAAAATAATGAGCACAATTATACGTCAATCGAATAAAAGTACTAGTATACAATGATAAAATTGTTTGCATCACGGCAATTGAAACACCCAGGAATGAAGAATGCAAAAAGTGGTGAACACTGCCCAGTCCATCACGGGTACTGACCTCCCATCATCGGAGGGATCTACAACAGTCGCTGCCTCAAAAAGGCAGCCAGCATCATTACAGACCCACACCACACAGGTCACTCTCTCATTTCACTCCTGCCATCGGGAAGAAGGTATAGGTGCCTTAAAACTGTGATGTCCAGGATCAGGAGCAGCTTCTTTCCTGCAACCATCAGGCTATTAAATCTATAACCTTCAAATAGGTTCTGAACTAGTTTATAGACTGAGGGACATTATTTTTGACTTTATTATTGTCTGTTTGTTTTTCTGTCAGCATTTGGATAGACAAGGCATGATCGAGGGATAGTCAGCAGCTCGATGTGCATGGGAAATTATATCTCACCAATTTCGTGCCTCACAGGTTTGTTGGAAGGGTCACCAAAAGGATTAAGGAGGTGGATGTTGTCCATTTGGTCTTTGTCATGGTCCCACGTGTTAGGCTCGTCCAGAAGATCCAGTCTGAGGTTCAAAATAGGCTTTGTGGAAGGAAACACAGGAAGGTAGTGAGGGTTGTTTTTTCCAATGGAGACCTGTGACCGGTGGTATGCTGCAGGAATCTGTGCTGAGTCCACTATTGTTTGCCATCCATATTAACAATTGGATAATAATAATCATGGTCAGTAAATTTGCAACTGTCACCAAAATTGGTGGTATACGTAGATAGTGAGGAAAGCTAGCTGTATTTACAAAAGGATCTGGATCGACTATGGAAATGGGCCAAGGAATGGCAGATGAAATTTAACTCTAAGAAGTGTGCGGAGATGCATTTCAGTAGGACAAACCAGACAGGTACAGTAAATGGTAGGGCCCTGGAGGGTGGTGCATAGCAGGGAAGGCTAGGGGTAGTGGTGTACAGTTTTCTGAAAGTGACAATATAGATGGATATAGTGGCGAAAAAAGAGTTTGACACACTTACCTTCATCAGTAAAGGTTTTGAGTACAGGTGTTGAGCCATCATGCTGCAGCTGTACAACACATTGGTGAGACTAGATATCAATCAATCAATCAGTTTTATTCGTTTTATTCGTCACTTGCACATAAAGTGCAAGTGAAATGAATTTGCCAGCAGCGGTACAATGAAAAAGAACACACAAAAACACAATAAAATTTTAACACAAACATCCACCACAGCATTCATCACTGTGGTGGAAGGCACAAAATTTGGGCAGTCCTCCTCCATTTTTCCCCGTGGTCGGGTCCTCAACCCTCCGCAGCCGCCGCTGCGGGCGTCCAGATGAGTGAAAGTCAAGGTAAGTCCTGAAACGGTGCCTCCCCCACTGGAGACCGCGGCTTCAGGTTGGTGTAGGCCGCAGGCCGGCGGTCGAAGATTTAAAGTTCCTGCCGTGCTGCGCCGCAGCCAGAAGCACCGCAGACTGCAGGGCCGGCGGTCGAAGCTCCCCTACAGGGTCTGTCGAGGGACCTCGCTCCTGATGGTAGGTCCCTGCTGCGCCCGCGGTAGAAATAGGCCGCGGGCCGGCGGTGAGAGCCTCTTCTTCTCCCGGGTCCCCAACGAGGGATCCCAGGCTGCGGACGCCGCACCAGCTGGAGCCGGGGCTTCAGGCTGCCGCCGGCCAGCGAACTGACGCTCCCCTCCGGCGAGCCCTGGCGAGGGCTCGCCGGCTCCACGCCGAGAGTCCAAGCTGCTGAAGCCCCGGGCGCGTCTCCGGGAAAGGCCTCACCGATCCTCGATGTTAGGCCACGGGGGAGGCGACATAGAAAAGGCGACCAAAGCGGTTTCCCCCTTACCCTCCCCCACACCACCCCCCACACAAGACACACAAAGAAACATTAAAAACATACATTTAAACAGTCTTAAAAAATAAAATAATTGGAAAAAACTGGCACGCTGCTGGCAGGGCTGCCGGCTTGCAGCGCCCCCACCGACCGACAGATATGGAATATTGTCTGCAGTTTTTATACTGATGGATCGTATTAAGCTGGAAAGGTGCAAAAAGAATTCACCAGGATGTTATCAGGGCTTGAAGACTTGAGTTATAAGGACTAGATAGACTGGGCTTTCCTTCTCTGGATCGCGTGTGGTCAAGGGATGACCTTAAACTAAATCAAGAATGCCATAGAATGGTCATGGCCTTTTCCCCAGGGTGGAGCTGTCCAGAACTAGAGGGCATAAGTTAAATTGAGAGGGGAAAGATGTATCAGAGACCTGAGGGGAAATTTCTTCATGCATGTGTAAATGGAACATACTGCCATAGGAAATTGTTGGGGCAGGTACAATGGTAACGTTTAAAAGTAATTTATACAAGTACAGGGATAGTAAAGGATTAGAGGGATACTGGCCAAACCTAGGCAAATGGTACTAGTCCCAAATGGTATATCCTGGTCAACATGGACAGGTTGGGCCGAAGGGCCTGTTTCTGTGCTGTTTGACTACGATTTATTATATGCAATCAGAAAAGCGATATGAAATATTCTCAAAACTGTTAACATTTGAAAAGAGAACAGTAATTAATATTTTGTTATCAGATCCTTTTTCCAATCTGAAAACAGAATGTAAGTGAGATTCTTTTAGAATTACAAAAAGAGGCAAGAATAAATTTTGGATATTAACCTATAAAGCTGGAGCTAATATGATTGTGATGGAAACAGAAGAGGTCAAAAAACAACTAGTAGATTTCATGCTGTTGCAAAGTAAAGAAGGCAACTAAAGAAGAATAGATTTTGGAACATGTAGTGGATTTGGTCATGATGGAGGAAATTGCTTATTTGAAAGCATGAAAGAATATAAAAGACACGTTTGGTGGTAGCATCCCATTACAGACTCGGCTTGTACTCGCTAGAATTTAGAAGATTGAGGGGGATCTTATAGAAACTCACAAAATTCTTAAGGGGTTGGACAGGCTAGATGCAGGAAGATTGTTCCCGATGTTGGGGAAGTCCAGAACAAGGGGTCACAGTTTAAGGATAAGGGGGAAGTCTTTTAGGACCGAGATGAGAAAAACATTTTTCACACAGAGAGTGGTGAATCTGTGGAATTCTCTGCCACAGAAGGTAGTTGAGGCCAGTTCATTGGCTATATTTAAGAGGGAGTTAGATTTGCCCTTATGGTTAAAGGGATCAGGGGGTATGGAGAGAAGGCAGGTACAGGATACCGAGTTGGATGATCAGCCATGATCATATTGAATGGCCTACTCCTGCACCTATTTTCTATGTTTCTATGTTTCTACAGATGGTGTAAATGTGAGATAAACCTCTACAGAATTTTTCAATTATGCAAGAGAGCCCTGTCATGACTGTGAGTGAGCAAAGGAGCAGACAGGATCGTTGATTTCATCAACATTAATTCATATTCAAGGCAAAAAGAGTAGATATGGGAAGCACAGGTTGGTGTGACATAAGAATACTTTTAAGAGCAGTGTGCACAATGTAGTATGGCTCAAAGATCAGCTCTATGATCTTTGGTATGGCTTTGGTACATTATTGAACCAGCCATTTATTTTTTGTTGATATGCTGCCTTTAATAAATTATACTTGTTGATATTTCTATATTTCAATATTATTTGCCTCCAAGTACCAACAGTGACGTAAAAAGCTCCAGGCAGAGAAGTGATAATTGCAAATAGTGGATGTGGCAGAAATGTAGGCCAGTTCACGAGAAATGAATGGTCTCAGCTGTTTTTCCAGTAAATGGAATATGTAGACACAAAGTGCTGGAGTAACTCAGTGGACCAGGCAGCATCTCTAGATAGGCTGACTAGTCGCAAGAAAGGTTCTGATCCGAAACATCACCCATCCTTTTTCTACAGAGATGCTGCCTGACCTGCTGAGTTACTCCAGCACTTTGTGTCTACCTTCGATATAAACCAGCATTGGCAGTTCCTTTCTGCACAATGGAATATGTGGAAATATTCTCTAGGCAAAGAATATCATTGAGGTCCCAAGAAGTACATTGAATATGACAAAATCATATATTAGAATAGGCACGTGAATTTTGTACTTGTGGTTGGGGAGTGGGGAATACTGGAGGCATGTGAGACTCAAGAGTCCACTATGGGTACAAATCACATGCCTGTAAACTCCATAGCAATGTTTTAGTGCAGCACTGGAGATTTGAGAGAACTTTGCTTTGGTATATGTAACTTGGGACCTGGGATTTGTAAAGATGGCTTGTGAATTTGTGTTTTGCGTGAAACCTTTTTTCACACTATGATTGATGAGGGGATTCAGATGAAAATAATTAATACAGAGCACTTAACATATGAAGGATCATGTGGAATGAAAATAGACATTTAAGAACCTGAGGCAGTTTCAGTCAGGCAGAATTCCATTTTTTTGTTCACAGTGTAGTATCATATAATCATAGAAAGCAACTTTAGTGGAAGCCCTAGGGTCACAAGAATCATAAGGTTTACAGAACAGGAGGCTAAAAGAAGTAGCTTAAATAGATAATATGTTTTAAATGTGTATGCTTAAGTAGATATGTTTATGATATATCTCAGTGATTTAATTGTTTCTCAGATAACCAGTTTCAAAAGTACAATACATATTGTATTGTACTTTTGTACAATACAACGCAATACAGATACAACGCAATGTTAATGCAAAGGCAAAAGGTCAAGAAACAAAGAATCATGATCAATTAATTCAAAACAGGTAAAAACTTCTAAAAATATACTTGTCTGGTTACCAGCTATGGAAGGAGTTGGAATGGTATAAACTTTGAAACCCATACTGTAGAAAACCAGGGACAAACAAACCAATGAAATCTATAAGAAATGTGTCAATAAAGTATACAACTTGAAACCAGTAAAGTAGCAGCAGATCAGATTAAGAATGATGGGAGGTTTAAATATCTCAAGGACCTTCCCACTGGAGCAATGACATTTTGTGACAAAGAATAATAATGACTAGACTAAGTGGGACCCCGTTGTGGGGGTGGGGTTGTTGTGGGGTGGTTGTTGTGGGGGGGGGGGGGATTTGTGGGGGCGGGGGTGGTTTGTGGGGACGGAGGGAACTGTGGGGGCGGGGGAGGATTGTGGTGGGGGCTGTGGGGGTAGGGGAGGTTTGTGGGGGCGGGGGGAACTGTGGGGGTGGGGAGGGTTGTGGTGGGGGCTGTGGGGGGAGGGGAGGTTTGTGGGGGCGGGGGGAACTGTGGGGGCGGGGAGGGGTGTGGTGGGGGCTGTGGGGGCGGGGGAGGTTTGTGGGGGTGGGGGGAACTGTGGGGGCGGGGAGGGTTGTGGTGGGGGCTGTGGGGGTGGGGGGGGTGTGAGGGCAGTGGGGTTATGGGGGCGGGGAGGGTGTAGACAATAGACAATAGGTGCAGGAGTCGGCCATTCGGCCCTTCGAGCCAGCACAACCATTCAATGAGATCATGGCTGATGATCCCCAATCAGTTCCCCATTCCTGCCTTCTCCCCATAACCCCTGACTCCGCCACTTTTAGGAGCCCTATCTAGCTCTCTCTTGGAAGCATTGAAAGAGTAGTGGGGGCGGGGGGGGGGTTGTCGGGGCGGGGGTGATGGAAAGACTGGAGGAAAGACTAGGTGCTGATAGCTCTCTTATACCTGCATTAAGGAGGCAATTAAACACACCTGAGCAATTACAAACACCTGTGAAGCCATGTGTCCCAAACATTATGATGTCCTGAAATGGGGAGACTATGTATAAACACAGCTGTCATTTCTACATGGTGAAACCAAAATGTATAAAAATGGCAATAGACAATAGACAATAGGTGCAATAGGCCATTTGGCCCTTCGAGCCAGCACCGCCATTCAATATGATCATGGCTGTTTATCCACGATCAGTATCTCGTTCCTGCCCATTCGCCATATCTCCTGACTCCGCTATCTTTAAGAGCTCTATCTAACTCTTTCTTGAAAGCATCCAGAGAATTGGCCTCCACCTTTGAGGCAGAGAATTCCACAGATTCACAACTCTGGGTGAAAAAGTTTTTCCTCGTCTCCGTTCTAAATGGCCTGTCCCTAATTTGTAAACTGTGGCCCCAGGTTCTGGAATCCCCCAACATCGGGAACATGTTTCCTGCCTCTAGCATGTCCAATCCCTTAATAATCTTATATGTTTCAATAAGAGCCCCTCTCATCCTTCTAAATTCCAGAGTGTACAAGCCCAGCCGCTCCATTCTATCAACATATGACAGTCCCGCCATCCTGGGAATTAACCTTGTAAACCTACACTGCACTCCCTCAATAGCTTTTAATAAAATCTGACAATGTGCACATTAACCACATGTGATTTTTTCTATTACAAATCGCAAATTGTGGAGTACAGAGGCAAATAAATAAATGATGGGTCTTTGTCCCAAACATTATGGAGGGCACTGTATATGTTTCTGTAAGATTCCCTCTCATCCTTCAAATTCCAGTGAATACAAACCCAGTCGACCCATTCTTTCATCATATGTCAGTTCCCATTCCGGGAATTAATGTGGTGAACCTATGCTGCACTCCCTGAAGAGCAATAATGTTCTTCCTCAAATTAGGAGACCAAAATTGCACACAATACTCCAGGTGAAGTCTCACCAGAGCCCTGTATAACTGCAGTAGGACCTCCTTGCTGCTAAACTCGTATCCTCTCGCAATGAAGGCCAACATGCCATTATCTTTCTTCACTGATTGCTGTACTTGCATGCTTACTTTCAGTGACTGATGTACAAGCACATCCAGGTCTTGTTGCACCTCCCCTTCTCCTAATCTGACACCATTCACATAATAATCTGCCTCCTGTTCTTCCCACCAAAGTGGATAACCTCACATTTATCCACATTTTACTGCATCTACCATGCTTCAGCCGAACCTATCCAAGTCGGCCTGCAGCCTCATAGCATCCTCCTCGCAGCTCACACTGCCATGTAGTGCAATAAGAAAAATAACAGGAATGCAGAGTAAACCTCAAAGAAAGTGCATATCTAAATGAACTAAATAATCATTTCGGCAAGTTTGAGGCACTGAACACCACTACAGTGAGGAAATTAGAGCCACAACCAGGAGAACAGACACTGTCTTTTGAAACTGCTGAAGTCCGCAAAATCCTGGAGGGTATTGACCAGCGAAAGGCAGCCGGACCGGATAACATACTGGGGCGTCTGCTTAGGGGATGTACCGACCAGCTGGCTCTGGTTCTGACAGACATTTTTAACATCTCCCTGAACCAGGCCATTGTTCCATCATGTTTCAAGACAGCCACCATCATACCAGTTCCCAAAAAGTCTACAATAACCTGCCTGAATGATTACCGCCCCGTAGCACTCACACCAATAATAATGAAGTGCTTTGAGAGGCTTATTAAGCAGCACATGGTCTCTAAACTCCCCTCCAGTTTTGACCCGTTCCAGTTTGCTTATCGCCCGAACCGCTCCACAGAGGATGCTATTTCCTCTGTAGTCCACCTGAGCCTACAACACCTGGAGGAGAGGAACACCCACGTGCGGATGCTGTTTGTTGATTTCAGCTCAGCATTTAACACGATAATCCCCCAGCATCTGGTGAGCAAACTGGCACCCCTAGGTTTCAATACCATACTATGCTGGGATACTGAGTTGGATGAGGGATACTGAGTTAGATGAGGGATACTGAGTTGGATGAGGGATACTGAGTTGGATGATCAGCCATGATCATATTGAATGGCGGTGCAGGCTCGAAGGGCCGAATGGCCTACTCCTGCACCTAATTTCTATGTTTCTATGTTTCTATGCAACTGGATCCTGGATTTCCTTTCTGAAAGACCCCAGTCTGTGCGGTTGGGAAGAACACCTCCTCGGTCATCACACTGAGCACCGGCTCCCCTCAGGGCTGTGTCCTGAGTCCGCTGCTCTTTACATTGATGACACATGACTGTGTCGCCAGGTCCACTACTGACCATATCATCAAATACGCGGATGACACAACAGTAGTGGGCCTCATCCGCAATAACGACGACCAGGCATAGAGAGAGGAGGTGGAACAGCTGGTGAGCTGGTGCAGCAGGAACAACCTCCTAAATGTGAACAAAACCAAGGAGATTGTCGTCGATTTCAGAAGGAAAATTCAGCCCAGTCACACTCCACTTTGCATCAACAACTCAGCAGTGGAGCAGGTGAAGAGGATCAAGTTCCTGGGGGTGCATATAACGGACACCTTAAACTGGTCCACAAACATTACATCTCTGGCAAAACGGGCACAGCAGCGGTTGTACTTCCTCCGCAGGTTGAGAAGTTTACACCTCCACCCTCCCATCCTCGCCACTTTCTACAGAAGCACAATTGAGTCGGTCATGACCAGCTGCATCTCTACGTGGTGCGGCAGCTGTACAGCTGCGGACTGGAAGTGCCTTCAGAGAGTGGTGAGGACAGCGGAAAAAATCATTGGGACTTCTCTTCCTTCCATCATGGACATGGGGTACAAGCGCTGTCTGATTAGAGCTAAGGGCATTACCAGAGCCCCCACACACCCACAATTTGGACTGTTTATACTGCTTAACTCTGGGAGGAGATACCGCAGCATGAAGAGCGGGACAACCAGGTTCTGCAACAGCTTCATCCCCCAGGCCATAAGATTACTGAACAATCAACAAAACCGAGGCTAGAACTTTTTAAATATCGACACTTTTTAAAAAACTTTTTATATATATTTATTTTACAGAACCATGCACATGAGGCATTTTTATGGACGCACCTAGCACTTTTACTTTTACTATTTACCTGATTTAGAGAGTCAAATGCAACGAAATTTCATTCAAGGTGCACTGTGTCTAGGTGTATTTGAATGACAATAAAGTTTTCATTAAATTAAATTAAATATAAAAAAGTGCAAGGGTTTCAACAAGGTAGGTTGGGAGATTGGGTCTACACCCTTAGATCAAGGAGTTGCAGATGCTGCTCCCTGCATTATGGCTAGAAATGGTGTGCAAGAAAGATCATATCCATTGTTTTTCTAGATGGACGGAATCCACACAGTGGGTTGGGAATCAGTCATGCCCTCTGGGAAAAGGCAGTTGTGCCAGACAGCAGACAGACCCCTCTGCAACTTCCATGGTTGGATTTGACACTTTTCTCGAAGATAGTCACAATTACAGGCCTTCACTCACTTCAATAATGCAGCTGCGTTTAAGGAGATCCTTACATTCCGTATGGCGTGACTGCCACTCTGTCCCTCTTGAATTCACCCCTAGTGTGACTTTCATTGTGGGAGGATTTTGTGTGTTGTCTTTGATAAAATCAGTTGGGAAATTTCATTTTTAATATAGAATGCTTGCTGATAGCTCAACCTGTTATTTGTATTTGTAAACAGCAACATTAAGGAGCCAACAGATGTTACAGTGTGGATTTGTTATTCCCGGTGCAATGGGGGTGAAAAAAGCAGAACAGAAGGGTTGTGGTAAATTGGTCGGAAGGAAGTTTATTGAAGATAAGTGTGATCATTAACTGGAGTTATAGCAAGTATTGTTTTGTAGCATGAAACTGATAATGGATAACAAGGAGTCGAGGATGGGAAGAATCATGGTAGAACAATGTGAATGTAAGGGAGGAGTGGAAATTTTAAACAAAGCTGTTGACTTTTTTCAGTTCAGATTGATAACAGGAAATAATCATTAGTTCATTGGCAAAAATAATTTGAAAAGACTGAAAGGGTCTCGAACCCAAAACGTCACCCATTCCTCTCCAGAGATGCTGCCTGTCCCGCTGAATTAATCCAGCATTTTGTGTCTATCTTCTGAAACTAAGAATGTTTGATTTCTCATTTCTCTTGTTTCTCGTCTACATGCTGCTCCTGTTGACTCAATCCCAAGCACAGCTTCTGTTTTCACAAATACACAAATGACACCTGGATCCTCCAGACCACAACCCCAATGATACCTGCACTCACTTTCAATTGATGCCTGTTTGTATAACACAAGTGTATCCTCCAACTTAAATATTTAGTTATTAGATACCGATCACTTTCAGCGCCAGAGCAATTGTATGAGGTTACACTGTTCATGACTATGGTATCGTATTTGAACCAAGATGAGCTTCCAATCAATATTTTCATTTTATCGCAGTCTGTATATTTTCACATCTGTAACATCCTTCTCATAATAGGAAGTACAAGTCTGCCTGTACAAAGAATGTTTTGCAGCAAAAACCCAGCTGAATTACAATTTGTAAATTACAAACATTTGTGAAGAAACTCAAAAAATCCAGAATGAGCTTTGTGGAAATTGTTACTGTGATAAAACAAAAGGCGTGAGAATGTAGCATTTAAGAAGGAACTGCAGATGCTGGAAAATCGAAGATACACAAAAATGCTGGAAAAACTCAGCGGGTGCAGCAGCATCTATGGAGCGAAGGAAATAGGCAACGTTTCAGACCAATCTAAAGAAGGGTTTCGGCCCGAAACGTTGCCTATTTCCTTCGCTCCATAGATGCTGCTGCACCCGACGAGTTTCTCCAGCATTTTTGAGAATGTAGCAGATGTTTTCAGATGACTCTGCAATTGTGGACTGCATTAGTGAGGAGAGGGATGCTAATACAGAGGTGCAGTCAACGACTTTGTTGAGTGGTGTGATCCCGAATCACCTACGCCTCAACACCGAGAAGACTAAGGAGTTGGTGGTGGACTTTGGGAGAGGAACACCCCTGTCCCCTGTCTCCATCAATGGTGTGGATGTGCAGTGTACCTGGGAGTACAAATACCTTGGAGTGTACCTGGACAGTAAACTGGACTGGTCCAGGAACGCTGAGGTCCTGTTCAAGAAGGGACAGAGCCGGCTGTACTTTTTGAGAAGGCTCCGCTCCTTCAACTTCTGTAGTAAGATGCTGCAGATGTTCTACCAATCGGTGGTAGCCAGTGCCATCTTCTTAGCCGGCGTGTGCTGGGCAACATGACGAAGGTTGCGGACGCCAATAGGATCAACAAACTCATAAGGAAGGCTGGCTCTGTCCTGGGGGCAGAGTTGGATTCATGGAGGTGGTCTTGGAGGGGAGGATGCTCCTCAAACCGCGAAGTATCCTGGACAATACAGCTCACCACCTCCATGACACACTGGTCAACCTGAGGAGCACCTTCAGCAACAGACTGGACCCACCAAGATGCAGGACAGAACGCCACAGGAGATCCTTTTTCCCTTTACAACTTTATCAAACTTTACAACTCCTCCCTCCTGTTGTGGGGTAGACTGAGACTGACTCACATCCCCCCGCCTCCTCAATCTTTGCACACCCCCCAAGCCTTTCCACTCATCACTTTAATTTCATGTTTCGTGTATTTCGTGTTTTTTAGGACTGTTTGCAGATCAATTTCTCTCCTGGGATAAATAAAGTTCTATCGTATCTTATGCACAGAGCCTCTTGCCCAGAGTAGGTGAATCGAGGACCAGAGGTCATAGGTTAAGGTGAAGGGGAAAATATTTAATAGGAACCTGAGGGTTAACTTTTTCACACAAAGGGTGGTGGGTGTATGGAATAAACTGCCAGAGGAGGTAGGGACTATCCCAACATTTAAAAAACCGTTAGACACGTACATGGATAGGACAGGTTTGGAGGGATATGGACTAAATGCAGGCAGGTGGGACTCGTGTAGTTGGAACATGTTGACCAGTGTGGGCAAGTTGGGCTGAAGGGCCTGTTTCCATCACTCTATGAATATCTATTCAGAGTTTCAGAGTACAGATTAAACCATGTACTTTGCCCCTCAGCTTTGCACCTATGTTCGTTGAGATATGGGTGGTGATCGAAGTAATTTGAAAGAGGTTGCTGTACCTGTGGAAAAAGGTAAATCCACGCAAGAGTGCAAATTAAGAATTCTTTATTGTCAGAGTGAGGCCACAAGCAAACTGGAGGACAGCACCCTATATACTCTTCTGCAACCTAATGGTATGAATATTGAATTATCCAATTTTAGGTAACTAACCACAAACACCCCTCCCCCTTGTTTTTCCCCATCTTCCCCATGTCCCACCTTGATTTGCACCCATTTCTCCTCTCCCCTTACATTCTTTCCTCTGGCTTCACAATTCACAACTCTTCAATATTTATTTCACTCCTTTTGTCTTTTCATCCCTGGCATTTGTCCAACCACCTGCCTATAAAAAATACCTTCACCTGTATCCATCCATGACAGGGCGGCACAGTGGTGCAGTGGTAGAGTTGCTGCATTACAGCGCCAGTGATCCGGGTTTGACTCTGACTACGGGTGCTGTATGTATGAATTTTGTTTGTTCTCCCCGTGACCTGCGTGGGTTTTCTCCGAGATCTTCGGTTTCTTCCCATACTCCAAAGGCATACAGGTTTGTAAGTTAATTAGCTTGCTATAACTGTATATTGTCCCTATTGTGTGTAGGATAGTGATCGTGTATGGGGGATCACTGGTCGGCGCGGACTCGGTGGGCCAAAGTTACTGTTTCCACACTGTATCTCTAAACTAAACTAAACTTGCCCGGCTTTGTCCTTCCCTTCTTCTCTTCCAGCTTTTTTCCACCTGGCCACCACAATCAGCCTGAAGAAGGATTTTGACTCGAAACGTTGACCTGTTGAGTTACTCCAGCACTTTTGAGTCTCATTGTGTGTAAATTATTTGATTTGATTTTTGTGTTTAATTGCTTTTATGATCATCTGAAACAATTAGATGTTATTAATCACCTAATCTATGTGAATAGTTTTTACATGTTTGACTATCAGCACATAAGCCTTTGACAGTGACAAACATTTGTCAACTGTCAAGGCAGTCTGAGGTAGTACACTTATTTAGATCAATTTGCATCCCTGAGCCCTTCTGGAATAGCTTTTAGACATAGAGGGTGAGAGTATTCTGTCCTCTGCATCTGGGGAAAGGGTGTATGGGGAGAGGAAGGTGGGGAGTTTCAACAAGTCCAATAGGGGTCAGAATCCAGCATGATCCAGACCAATGTTTTACAAATGAAAACTGTAGCAAACAAGGTAGCTACAAAATGGTACGTTTAGTAACAACACGTAAAACTCAAAACTGTGAAGGGGTAGATCGGTTCAGCACGGGAACCTAACTGAAGCTTGAACTCAGGATTAGATGAAAAGTTATACTTTATAATCTACAAACCTCCAATGATGTATTATTAGTAAACCATTCCATTCTTTTTTTTATCTTGACATTTGTGTTTTCTTTTCCTCTTTCTCTCTTACTTCCTATCTTTAAAAAAAAACTAGAAGCAGAATCAAACCACAATTGATAATATTAATAATGTACGACTGATATACATGAAATGTTTATAATATGTGTTTGCTTCTAATAAAAATATTTAAAAAAAATAATAATAATAATCCAATAATTAACACAAACATCCACCACAGCATTCATCACTGTGGTGGAAGGCACAAAATTTGGGCAGTCCTCCTCCATTTTTCCCCGTGGTCGGGTCCTCAACCCTCCGCAGCCGCCGCTGCGGGCGTCCAGATGAGTGAAAGTCAAGGTAAGTCCTGAAACGGTGCCTCCCCCACTGGAGACCGCGGCTTCAGGTTGGTGTAGGCCGCAGGCCGGCGGTCGAAGATTTAAAGTTCCTGCCGTGCTGCGCCGCAGCCAGAAGCACCGCAGACTGCAGGGCCGGCGGTCGAAGCTCCCCTACAGGGTCTGTCGAGGGACCTCGCTCCTGATGGTAGGTCCCTGCTGCGCCCGCGGTAGAAATAGGCCGCGGGCCGGCGGTGAGAGCCTCTTCTTCTCCCGGGTCCCCAACGAGGGATCCCAGGCTGCGGACGCCGCACCAGCTGGAGCCGGGGCTTCAGGCTGCCGCCGGCCAGCGAACTGACGCTCCCCTCCGGCGAGCCCTGGCGAGGGCTCGCCGGCTCCACGCCGAGAGTCCAAGCTGCTGAAGCCCCGGGCGCGTCTCCGGGAAAGGCCTCACCGATCCTCGATGTTAGGCCACGGGGGAGGCGACATAGAAAAGGCGACCAAAGCGGTTTCCCCCTTACCCTCCCCCACACCACCCCCCACACAAGACACACAAAGAAACATTAAAAACATACATTTAAACAGTCTTAAAAAATAAAATAATTGGAAAAAACTGGCACGCTGCTGGCAGGGCTGCCGGCTTGCAGCGCCCCCACCGACCGACAGATATGGAATATTGTCTGCAGTTTTTATACTGATGGATCGTATTAAGCTGGAAAGGTGCAAAAAGAATTCACCAGGATGTTATCAGGGCTTGAAGACTTGAGTTATAAGGACTAGATAGACTGGGCTTTCCTTCTCTGGATCGCGTGTGGTCAAGGGATGACCTTAAACTAAATCAAGAATGCCATAGAATGGTCATGGCCTTTTCCCCAGGGTGGAGCTGTCCAGAACTAGAGGGCATAAGTTAAATTGAGAGGGGAAAGATGTATCAGAGACCTGAGGGGAAATTTCTTCATGCATGTGTAAATGGAACATACTGCCATAGGAAATTGTTGGGGCAGGTACAATGGTAACGTTTAAAAGTAATTTATACAAGTACAGGGATAGTAAAGGATTAGAGGGATACTGGCCAAACCTAGGCAAATGGTACTAGTCCCAAATGGTATATCCTGGTCAACATGGACAGGTTGGGCCGAAGGGCCTGTTTCTGTGCTGTTTGACTACGATTTATTATATGCAATCAGAAAAGCGATATGAAATATTCTCAAAACTGTTAACATTTGAAAAGAGAACAGTAATTAATATTTTGTTATCAGATCCTTTTTCCAATCTGAAAACAGAATGTAAGTGAGATTCTTTTAGAATTACAAAAAGAGGCAAGAATAAATTTTGGATATTAACCTATAAAGCTGGAGCTAATATGATTGTGATGGAAACAGAAGAGGTCAAAAAACAACTAGTAGATTTCATGCTGTTGCAAAGTAAAGAAGGCAACTAAAGAAGAATAGATTTTGGAACATGTAGTGGATTTGGTCATGATGGAGGAAATTGCTTATTTGAAAGCATGAAAGAATATAAAAGACACGTTTGGTGGTAGCATCCCATTACAGACTCGGCTTGTACTCGCTAGAATTTAGAAGATTGAGGGGGATCTTATAGAAACTCACAAAATTCTTAAGGGGTTGGACAGGCTAGATGCAGGAAGATTGTTCCCGATGTTGGGGAAGTCCAGAACAAGGGGTCACAGTTTAAGGATAAGGGGGAAGTCTTTTAGGACCGAGATGAGAAAAACATTTTTCACACAGAGAGTGGTGAATCTGTGGAATTCTCTGCCACAGAAGGTAGTTGAGGCCAGTTCATTGGCTATATTTAAGAGGGAGTTAGATTTGCCCTTATGGTTAAAGGGATCAGGGGGTATGGAGAGAAGGCAGGTACAGGATACCGAGTTGGATGATCAGCCATGATCATATTGAATGGCCTACTCCTGCACCTATTTTCTATGTTTCTATGTTTCTACAGATGGTGTAAATGTGAGATAAACCTCTACAGAATTTTTCAATTATGCAAGAGAGCCCTGTCATGACTGTGAGTGAGCAAAGGAGCAGACAGGATCGTTGATTTCATCAACATTAATTCATATTCAAGGCAAAAAGAGTAGATATGGGAAGCACAGGTTGGTGTGACATAAGAATACTTTTAAGAGCAGTGTGCACAATGTAGTATGGCTCAAAGATCAGCTCTATGATCTTTGGTATGGCTTTGGTACATTATTGAACCAGCCATTTATTTTTTGTTGATATGCTGCCTTTAATAAATTATACTTGTTGATATTTCTATATTTCAATATTATTTGCCTCCAAGTACCAACAGTGACGTAAAAAGCTCCAGGCAGAGAAGTGATAATTGCAAATAGTGGATGTGGCAGAAATGTAGGCCAGTTCACGAGAAATGAATGGTCTCAGCTGTTTTTCCAGTAAATGGAATATGTAGACACAAAGTGCTGGAGTAACTCAGTGGACCAGGCAGCATCTCTAGATAGGCTGACTAGTCGCAAGAAAGGTTCTGATCCGAAACATCACCCATCCTTTTTCTACAGAGATGCTGCCTGACCTGCTGAGTTACTCCAGCACTTTGTGTCTACCTTCGATATAAACCAGCATTGGCAGTTCCTTTCTGCACAATGGAATATGTGGAAATATTCTCTAGGCAAAGAATATCATTGAGGTCCCAAGAAGTACATTGAATATGACAAAATCATATATTAGAATAGGCACGTGAATTTTGTACTTGTGGTTGGGGAGTGGGGAATACTGGAGGCATGTGAGACTCAAGAGTCCACTATGGGTACAAATCACATGCCTGTAAACTCCATAGCAATGTTTTAGTGCAGCACTGGAGATTTGAGAGAACTTTGCTTTGGTATATGTAACTTGGGACCTGGGATTTGTAAAGATGGCTTGTGAATTTGTGTTTTGCGTGAAACCTTTTTTCACACTATGATTGATGAGGGGATTCAGATGAAAATAATTAATACAGAGCACTTAACATATGAAGGATCATGTGGAATGAAAATAGACATTTAAGAACCTGAGGCAGTTTCAGTCAGGCAGAATTCCATTTTTTTGTTCACAGTGTAGTATCATATAATCATAGAAAGCAACTTTAGTGGAAGCCCTAGGGTCACAAGAATCATAAGGTTTACAGAACAGGAGGCTAAAAGAAGTAGCTTAAATAGATAATATGTTTTAAATGTGTATGCTTAAGTAGATATGTTTATGATATATCTCAGTGATTTAATTGTTTCTCAGATAACCAGTTTCAAAAGTACAATACATATTGTATTGTACTTTTGTACAATACAACGCAATACAGATACAACGCAATGTTAATGCAAAGGCAAAAGGTCAAGAAACAAAGAATCATGATCAATTAATTCAAAACAGGTAAAAACTTCTAAAAATATACTTGTCTGGTTACCAGCTATGGAAGGAGTTGGAATGGTATAAACTTTGAAACCCATACTGTAGAAAACCAGGGACAAACAAACCAATGAAATCTATAAGAAATGTGTCAATAAAGTATACAACTTGAAACCAGTAAAGTAGCAGCAGATCAGATTAAGAATGATGGGAGGTTTAAATATCTCAAGGACCTTCCCACTGGAGCAATGACATTTTGTGACAAAGAATAATAATGACTAGACTAAGTGGGACCCCGTTGTGGGGGTGGGGTTGTTGTGGGGTGGTTGTTGTGGGGGGGGGGGGGATTTGTGGGGGCGGGGGTGGTTTGTGGGGACGGAGGGAACTGTGGGGGCGGGGGAGGATTGTGGTGGGGGCTGTGGGGGTAGGGGAGGTTTGTGGGGGCGGGGGGAACTGTGGGGGTGGGGAGGGTTGTGGTGGGGGCTGTGGGGGTAGGGGAGGTTTGTGGGGGCGGGGGGAACTGTGGGGGCGGGGAGGGTTGTGGTGGGGGCTGTGGGGGCGGGGGAGGTTTGTGGGGGTGGGGGGAACTGTGGGGGCGGGGAGGGTTGTGGTGGGGGCTGTGGGGGTGGGGGGGTTGTGAGGGCAGTGGGGTTATGGGGGCGGGGAGGGTGTAGACAATAGACAATAGGTGCAGGAGTCGGCCATTCGGCCCTTCGAGCCAGCACAACCATTCAATGAGATCATGGCTGATGATCCCCAATCAGTTCCCCATTCCTGCCTTCTCCCCATAACCCCTGACTCCGCCACTTTTAGGAGCCCTATCTAGCTCTCTCTTGGAAGCATTGAAAGAGTAGTGGGGGCGGGGGGGGGTTGTCGGGGCGGGGGTGATGGAAAGACTGGAGGAAAGACTAGGTGCTGATAGCTCTCTTATACCTGCATTAAGGAGGCAATTAAACACACCTGAGCAATTACAAACACCTGTGAAGCCATGTGTCCCAAACATTATGATGTCCTGAAATGGGGAGACTATGTATAAACACAGCTGTCATTTCTACATGGTGAAACCAAAATGTATAAAAATGGCAATAGACAATAGACAATAGGTGCAATAGGCCATTTGGCCCTTCGAGCCAGCACCGCCATTCAATATGATCATGGCTGTTTATCCACGATCAGTATCTCGTTCCTGCCCATTCGCCATATCTCCTGACTCCGCTATCTTTAAGAGCTCTATCTAACTCTTTCTTGAAAGCATCCAGAGAATTGGCCTCCACCTTTGAGGCAGAGAATTCCACAGATTCACAACTCTGGGTGAAAAAGTTTTTCCTCGTCTCCGTTCTAAATGGCCTGTCCCTAATTTGTAAACTGTGGCCCCAGGTTCTGGAATCCCCCAACATCGGGAACATGTTTCCTGCCTCTAGCATGTCCAATCCCTTAATAATCTTATATGTTTCAATAAGAGCCCCTCTCATCCTTCTAAATTCCAGAGTGTACAAGCCCAGCCGCTCCATTCTATCAACATATGACAGTCCCGCCATCCTGGGAATTAACCTTGTAAACCTACACTGCACTCCCTCAATAGCTTTTAATAAAATCTGACAATGTGCACATTAACCACATGTGATTTTTTCTATTACAAATCGCAAATTGTGGAGTACAGAGGCAAATAAATAAATGATGGGTCTTTGTCCCAAACATTATGGAGGGCACTGTATATGTTTCTGTAAGATTCCCTCTCATCCTTCAAATTCCAGTGAATACAAACCCAGTCGACCCATTCTTTCATCATATGTCAGTTCCCATTCCGGGAATTAATGTGGTGAACCTATGCTGCACTCCCTGAAGAGCAATAATGTTCTTCCTCAAATTAGGAGACCAAAATTGCACACAATACTCCAGGTGAAGTCTCACCAGAGCCCTGTATAACTGCAGTAGGACCTCCTTGCTGCTAAACTCGTATCCTCTCGCAATGAAGGCCAACATGCCATTATCTTTCTTCACTGATTGCTGTACTTGCATGCTTACTTTCAGTGACTGATGTACAAGCACATCCAGGTCTTGTTGCACCTCCCCTTCTCCTAATCTGACACCATTCACATAATAATCTGCCTCCTGTTCTTCCCACCAAAGTGGATAACCTCACATTTATCCACATTTTACTGCATCTACCATGCTTCAGCCGAACCTATCCAAGTCGGCCTGCAGCCTCATAGCATCCTCCTCGCAGCTCACACTGCCATGTAGTGCAATAAGAAAAATAACAGGAATGCAGAGTAAACCTCAAAGAAAGTGCATATCTAAATGAACTAAATAATCATTTCGGCAAGTTTGAGGCACTGAACACCACTACAGTGAGGAAATTAGAGCCACAACCAGGAGAACAGACACTGTCTTTTGAAACTGCTGAAGTCCGCAAAATCCTGGAGGGTATTGACCAGCGAAAGGCAGCCGGACCGGATAACATACTGGGGCGTCTGCTTAGGGGATGTACCGACCAGCTGGCTCTGGTTCTGACAGACATTTTTAACATCTCCCTGAACCAGGCCATTGTTCCATCATGTTTCAAGACAGCCACCATCATACCAGTTCCCAAAAAGTCTACAATAACCTGCCTGAATGATTACCGCCCCGTAGCACTCACACCAATAATAATGAAGTGCTTTGAGAGGCTTATTAAGCAGCACATGGTCTCTAAACTCCCCTCCAGTTTTGACCCGTTCCAGTTTGCTTATCGCCCGAACCGCTCCACAGAGGATGCTATTTCCTCTGTAGTCCACCTGAGCCTACAACACCTGGAGGAGAGGAACACCCACGTGCGGATGCTGTTTGTTGATTTCAGCTCAGCATTTAACACGATAATCCCCCAGCATCTGGTGAGCAAACTGGCACCCCTAGGTTTCAATACCATACTATGCTGGGATACTGAGTTGGATGAGGGATACTGAGTTAGATGAGGGATACTGAGTTGGATGAGGGATACTGAGTTGGATGATCAGCCATGATCATATTGAATGGCGGTGCAGGCTCGAAGGGCCGAATGGCCTACTCCTGCACCTAATTTCTATGTTTCTATGTTTCTATGCAACTGGATCCTGGATTTCCTTTCTGAAAGACCCCAGTCTGTGCGGTTGGGAAGAACACCTCCTCGGTCATCACACTGAGCACCGGCTCCCCTCAGGGCTGTGTCCTGAGTCCGCTTCTCTTTACATTGATGACACATGACTGTGTCGCCAGGTCCACTACTGACCATATCATCAAATACGCGGATGACACAACAGTAGTGGGCCTCATCCGCAATAACGACGACCAGGCATAGAGAGAGGAGGTGGAACAGCTGGTGAGCTGGTGCAGCAGGAACAACCTCCTAAATGTGAACAAAACCAAGGAGATTGTCGTCGATTTCAGAAGGAAAATTCAGCCCAGTCACACTCCACTTTGCATCAACAACTCAGCAGTGGAGCAGGTGAAGAGGATCAAGTTCCTGGGGGTGCATATAACGGACACCTTAAACTGGTCCACAAACATTACATCTCTGGCAAAACGGGCACAGCAGCGGTTGTACTTCCTCCGCAGGTTGAGAAGTTTACACCTCCACCCTCCCATCCTCGCCACTTTCTACAGAAGCACAATTGAGTCGGTCATGACCAGCTGCATCTCTACGTGGTGCGGCAGCTGTACAGCTGCGGACTGGAAGTGCCTTCAGAGAGTGGTGAGGACAGCGGAAAAAATCATTGGGACTTCTCTTCCTTCCATCATGGACATGGGGTACAAGCGCTGTCTGATTAGAGCTAAGGGCATTACCAGAGCCCCCACACACCCACAATTTGGACTGTTTATACTGCTTAACTCTGGGAGGAGGTACCGCAGCATGAAGAGCGGGACAACCAGGTTCTGCAACAGCTTCATCCCCCAGGCCATAAGATTACTGAACAATCAACAAAACCGAGGCTAGAACTTTTTAAATATCGACACTTTTTAAAAAACTTTTTATATATATTTATTTTACAGAACCATGCACATGAGGCATTTTTATGGACGCACCTAGCACTTTTACTTTTACTATTTACCTGATTTAGAGAGTCAAATGCAACGAAATTTCATTCAAGGTGCACTGTGTCTAGGTGTATTTGAATGACAATAAAGTTTTCATTAAATTAAATTAAATATAAAAAAGTGCAAGGGTTTCAACAAGGTAGGTTGGGAGATTGGGTCTACACCCTTAGATCAAGGAGTTGCAGATGCTGCTCCCTGCATTATGGCTAGAAATGGTGTGCAAGAAAGATCATATCCATTGTTTTTCTAGATGGACGGAATCCACACAGTGGGTTGGGAATCAGTCATGCCCTCTGGGAAAAGGCAGTTGTGCCAGACAGCAGACAGACCCCTCTGCAACTTCCATGGTTGGATTTGACACTTTTCTCGAAGATAGTCACAATTACAGGCCTTCACTCACTTCAATAATGCAGCTGCGTTTAAGGAGATCCTTACATTCCGTATGGCGTGACTGCCACTCTGTCCCTCTTGAATTCACCCCTAGTGTGACTTTCATTGTGGGAGGATTTTGTGTGTTGTCTTTGATAAAATCAGTTGGGAAATTTCATTTTTAATATAGAATGCTTGCTGATAGCTCAACCTGTTATTTGTATTTGTAAACAGCAACATTAAGGAGCCAACAGATGTTACAGTGTGGATTTGTTATTCCCGGTGCAATGGGGGTGAAAAAAGCAGAACAGAAGGGTTGTGGTAAATTGGTCGGAAGGAAGTTTATTGAAGATAAGTGTGATCATTAACTGGAGTTATAGCAAGTATTGTTTTGTAGCATGAAACTGATAATGGATAACAAGGAGTCGAGGATGGGAAGAATCATGGTAGAACAATGTGAATGTAAGGGAGGAGTGGAAATTTTAAACAAAGCTGTTGACTTTTTTCAGTTCAGATTGATAACAGGAAATAATCATTAGTTCATTGGCAAAAATAATTTGAAAAGACTGAAAGGGTCTCGAACCCAAAACGTCACCCATTCCTCTCCAGAGATGCTGCCTGTCCCGCTGAATTAATCCAGCATTTTGTGCCTATCTTCTGAAACTAAGAATGTTTGATTTCTCATGTCTCTTGTTTCTCGTCTACATGCTGCCCCTGTTGACTCAATCCCAAGCACAGCTTCTGTTTTCACATATACACAAATGACACCTGGATCCTCCAGACCACAACCCCAATGATACCTGCACTCACTTTCAATTGATGCCTGTTTGTATAACACAAGTGTATCCTCCAACTTAAATATTTAGTTATTAGATACCGATCACTTTCAGCGCCAGAGCAATTGTATGAGGTTACACTGTTCATGACTATGGTATCGTATTTGAACCAAGATGAGCTTCCAATCAATATTTTCATTTTATCGCAGTCTGTATATTTTCACATCTGTAACATCCTTCTCATAATAGGAAGTACAAGTCTGCCTGTACAAAGAATGTTTTGCAGCAAAAACCCAGCTGAATTACAATTTGTAAATTACAAACATTTGTGAAGAAACTCAAAAAATCCAGAATGAGCTTTGTGGAAATTGTTACTGTGATAAAACAAAAGGCGTGAGAATGTAGCATTTAAGAAGGAACTGCAGATGCTGGAAAATCGAAGATACACAAAAATGCTGGAAAAACTCAGCGGGTGCAGCAGCATCTATGGAGCGAAGGAAATAGGCAATGTTTCAGACCAATCTAAAGAAGGGTTTCGGCCCGAAACGTTGCCTATTTCCTTCGCTCCATAGATGCTGCTGCACCCGCCGAGTTTCTCCAGCATTTTTGAGAATGTAGCAGATGTTTTCAGATGACTCTGCAATTGTGGACTGCATTAGTGAGGGGAGGGATGCTAATACAGAGGTGCAGTCAACGACTTTGTTGAGTGGTGTGGGCCGAATCACCTACGCCTCAACACCGAGAAGACTAAGGAGTTGGTGGTGGACTTTGGGAGAGGAACACCCCTGTCCCCTGTCTCCATCAATGGTGTGGATGTGCAGTGTACCTGGGAGTACAAATACCTTGGAGTGTACCTGGACAGTAAACTGGACTGGTCCAGGAATGCTGAGGTCCTGTTCAAGAAGGGACGGAGCCGGCTGTACTTTTTGAGAAGGCTCCGCTCCTTCAACTTCTGTAGTAAGATGCTGCAGATGTTCTACCAATCGGTGGTAGCCAGTGCCATCTTCTTTGCCGGCGTGTGCTGGGCAACATGACGAAGGTTGCGGACGCCAATAGGATCAACAAACTCATAAGGAAGGCTGGCTCTGTCCTGGGGGCAGAGTTGGATTCATGGAGGTGGTCTTGGAGGGGAGGATGCTCCTCAAACCGCGAAGTATCCTAGACAATACAGCTCACCACCTCCATGACACACTGGGCAACCTGAGGAGCACCTTCAGCAACAGACTGGACCCACCAAGATGCAGGACAGAACGCCACAGGAGATCCTTTTTCCCTTTACAACTTTATAAAACTTTACAACTCCTCCCCTCCTGTTGTGGGGTAGACTGAGACTGACTCACCTCCCCCCGCCTCCTCAATCTTTGCACACCCCCCAAGCCTTTCCACTCATCACTTTAATTTCATGTTTCGTGTATTTCGTGTTTTTTAGGACTGTTTGCAGATCAATTTCTCTCCTGGGATAAATAAAGTTCTATCGTATCTTATGCACAGAGCCTCTTGCCCAGAGTAGGTGAATCGAGGACCAGAGGTCATAGGTTAAAGTGAAGGGGAAAATATTTAATAGGAACCTGAGGGGTAACTTTTTCACACAAAGGGTGGTGGGTGTATGGAATAAACTGCCAGAGGAGGTAGGGACTATCCCAACATTTAAAAAACAGTTAGACACGTACATGGATAGGACAGGTTTGGAGGGATATGGACTAAACGCAGGCAGGTGGGACTCGTGTAGCTGGAACATGTTGACCAGTGTGGGCAAGTTGGGCTGAAGGGCCTGTTTCCATCACTCTATGAATATCTATTCAGGGTTTCAGAGTACAGATTAAACCATGTACTTTGCCCCTCAGCTTTGCACCTATGTTCGTTGAGATATGGGTGGTGATCGAAGTAATTTGAAAGAGGTTGCTGTACCTGTGGAAAAAGGTAAATCCACGCAAGAGTGCAAATTAAGAATTTTTTATTGTCAGAGTGAGGCCACAAGCAAACTGGAGGACAGCACCCTATATACTCTTCTGCAACCTAATGGTATGAATATTGAATTATCCAATTTTAGGTAACTAACCACAAACACCCCTCCCCCTTGTTTTTCCCCATCTTCCCCATGTCCCACCTTGATTTGCACCCATTTCTCCTCTCCCCTTACATTCTTTCCTCTGGCTTCACAATTCACAACTCTTCAATATTTATTTCACTCCTTTTGTCTTTTCATCCCTGGCATTTGTCCAACCACCTGCCTATAAAAAATACCTTCACCTGTATCCATCCATGACAGGGCGGCACAGTGGTGCAGTGGTAGAGTTGCTGCATTACAGCGCCAGTGATCCGGGTTTGACTCTGACTACGGGTGCTGTATGTATGAATTTTGTTTGTTCTCCCCGTGACCTGCGTGGGTTTTCTCCGAGACCTTCGGTTTCTTCCCATACTCCAAAGACATACAGGTTTGTAAGTTAATTAGCTTGCTATAACTGTATATTGTCCCTATTGTGTGTAGGATAGCGATCGTGTATGGGGGATCACTGGTCGGCGCGGACTCGGTGGGCCAAAGTTACTGTTTCCACACTGTATCTCTAAACTAAACTAAACTTGCCCGGCTTTGTCCTTCCCTTCTTCTCTTCCAGCTTTTTTCCACCTGGCCACCACAATCAGCCTGAAGAAGGATTTTGACTCGAAACGTTGACCTGTTGAGTTACTCCAGCACTTTTGAGTCTCATTGTGTGTAAATTATTTGATTTGATTTTTGTGTTTAATTGCTTTTATGATCATCTGAAACAATTAGATGTTATTAATCATCTAATCTATGTGAATAGTTTTTACATGTTTGACTATCAGCACATAAGCCTTTGACAGTGACAAACATTTGTCAACTGTCAAGGCAGTCTGAGGTAGTACACTTATTTAGATCAATTTGCATCCCTGAGCCCTTCTGGAATAGCTTTTAGACATAGAGGGTGAGAGTATTCTGTCCTCTGCATCTGGGGAAAGGGTGTATGGGGAGAGGAAGGTGGGGAGTTTCAACAAGTCCAATAGGGGTCAGAATCCAGCATGATCCAGACCAATGTTTTACAAATGAAAACTGTAGCAAACAAGGTAGCTACAAAATGGTACGTTTAGTAACAACATGTAAAACTCAAAACTGTGAAGGGGTAGATCGGTTCAGCACGGGAACCTAACTGAAGCTTGAACTCAGGATTAGATGAAAAGTTATACTTTATAATCCACAAACCTCCAATGATGTATTATTAGTAAACCATTCCATTCTTTTTTTTATCTTGACATTTGTGTTTTCTTTTCCTCTTTCTCTCTTACTTCCTATCTTTAAAAAAAAACTAGAAGCAGAATCAAACCACAATTGATAATATTAATAATGTACGACTGATATACATGAAATGTTTATAATATGTGTTTGCTTCTAATAAAAATATTAAAAAAAAATAATAATAATAATCCTATAACCTATGGATTTATGAATAATTTTTAAAAGGATGTCATTTTAGTCACTGCTAACAACAGAGAACACATCTTGTCCACACCAGCTTGTTCTCAGAGCAGCTCTCTAGTTCCACCCACTGGCCCTCTTTTTGTAACCGTACAATGTTTCACCATTTATTTATCCAATGTACTCTTGAAGACCACAATATTCCTCCCCCACATCTGCAGGCAGCGCTTTCCAGATTTCAACCGCAGGCTGTATAAAAAAATCATGTCAATCTTATTTTTCTACTTTGAACCTGTAACCTCTAGCCCTCAACTCTTCCACCAAAGCGAACAGCCTTGCACTATATATTCTGCCCAGACACCTCATTAATTTGAATATTCAAATCTCCCCTCAGACTTCTCTTCTCCGAATAAAACTGGAGTCTATGCCACCATTCATTAAGCCTCAATGGTATTTACCTGCAACATCCCCATATCCTGTAATTCCATTAAGGGCCTGTCCCACTTAGGCAATTTTTTAGGCGACTGGGCAGTTGCCACATGGTCGCCGGGGTGTCGCCTGTATGGTCATGAGTAGTCTCCTCAGTCGCCCAGAGTCGTAGCATTTTTCTGGTCGCCGCTGGATTTTGAAATGTTCAAAACTTTTTGGCGACAGTCGGCGACCGTGGGCTTGTCGTAGCTTGTCTTCTCCTGACGTAGGTGCTGACGTAGGTTGTCACCAGGTTGTCATCAAGAGAAGTCAAGAGAAATCAAGTAGGGACTTTGGAAAAACACATGATCAGGTAAAAATAAAGTGCGTGGACTTCCTGAATTTTTTGTTGGAGACCTTGAGCGTTGTAAAATGGCTCCAAGGAGAAGGAAGGGACAGCCCAGTGGCAAGGCCAAAACCCCATCCCCACCCACCCGGCAGGGGGAGACTGAGGAGACCCTGGAGGAGACGACACTGGAGGAGGAGACCCTGGAGGAGGAGTCACGGGAGGAGGAGGCCCAGGAGGAGACCAGGGAGGTGGCCCGTGTCCCCATCACCACCCCACTCCAGACTGACTGCCCTGTCATGACCACAGGTACTGCTGCTGCTGACCCAGACTCTACTTCAGATTATGGTCAGGACATTGATGCCTCAAGTGAGGTGAAGAAGGGCAGGAAGCTTATGAGTTCAGCAGGGAACAAGAACCTGAGCTCGTTGAGTGGCATCAAGCAAACCCTGAGTTGTAAGATAAGAACTGCCAACTTTATCGTAACAAGGACAAGAAGTACTCACTAATTGAGACCAAGGCGAAGGAGTTCCCTGACTGCACCTGTAAGTACCTACTTACTGGGTTGTTTGTCTGTTAATATAATTAAAATTAAAAATTTGTTTCACACTGGTCTTCATTTTTTTTACAGATGCACAACTCTGGCAGTGGTTCAAGAGCCAGAGAACCAGATATGGCAAGCTGTCTCAGAGTGGGAACAAGTCAGGGTCTGGTGGCATGAACTTTACCCAGAGGCAGCGGAGGATCTTGGACAAATGGGGCTTCATCAATTCACATATAGTACGAGTGGAGAGGAGCAGAGCACCAAGAAGGTAAATATTATAAAATACTTATTGTGACATTCATTATTTGATTGTTATCTTGCCTGCCATGTCCTGATGGTCTTGAAAGTTTGTAAAGCATATTTATTTTCTTCCAGTTTGACAAGACATGTGCCGTGAAGAGGAGTTTGATCCACTTGAGGGAACCTCTGGATCCACCCCCTCCACCAGTCAGCAGCACAGCAAGAGGAGCAGGAGCACTGCCAGCACCACTGCAGGCTCCACCCCAACAGCGACTGAGGTTCAGGAGAGAGAGGCTTGTCAGCTGGGGCTGATCAAGGAGGGAAGTAATTTTCGGGAAATATTCCTTCCATCCATCCATCCATCCATCCATCCATCCATCCATCCATCCATCCATCCATCCATCCATCCACCCATCCACCCATCCACCCACCCACCCACCCACCCACCCACCCACCCACCCACCCACCCACCCAACCAACCACCCACCCATCCACCCATCCACCCATCCACGTATCCACCCATCCACCCATCCACCCATCCACCCATCCACCCATCCATCTTCTGCTTTTTCCCCCCAAATACCCCCAGATACCGGAAAAACATGTACCCGATGTTGGGGGAGTCCAGAACCAGGGGCCACAGTTGAAGAATAAGGGGTAAGCCATTTCGAACGGAGACGAGGAAACACTTTTTCTCACAGAGAGTTGTGAGTCTGTGAAATTCTCTGCCTCAGGTGGAGGCCGGTTCTCTGGATACTTTCAAGAGAGAGCTAGATAGAGCTCGTAAAGATAGCGGAGTCAGTGGATATGGGGAGAAGGCAGGAACGGGGTACTGATTGTGGATGATCAGCCATGATCACATTGAATGGCGGTGCTGGCTCGAACGGCTGTATGGCCTACTCTTGCACCCATTGTCTATAGTCTATAACGATGGTCAATTTTTGTGGAACAAAATTATAACAATTTTTGTGGAATTTAGGTAACATTTGACTTTAATATTTGACCTTAAAATTCATGTATTTGTATGAAATATTCACAATGAATTCATGTGTGTTGCAGGTTCTGCAGCTGATGGGACACATGGGACAGCAACAGATGGGACGGCCTGTTGTAGATCGCCACTCCCGTCTGACGAACCAATTAAAGATTGCCATGATTTTACCTTTAACAGTTTTTGTTGCTATCTGCTTTTAAGAAACGAACTTTGACATTGGGACCACCACAGATGCCACCACCAGTGATGTCATGCTCACCGATGGCCACCTCACACATGGTCAGGTCACCCAGTTCCACAGAACATCAGGTAGTCACAATTCCCACATACACTGCCTGGCAGCCATCAAATACTAGTGGCTTCTCTGGACACTCAGCTGCATTCACAAAGTACCCCAGGCTTGACACACCCAGACCTGACCCAGTGGCCCCAGCAGGTACCCCCAGAACAGAGACTCAGGACGCATGTGGGCACTTGAGTCTGAGTTTTACTGGATTAATGGACACAGATCACCCCTGAGTGTAATGATGTTAAGTCCTGTATGTTTTTATACTTGTGTTATGTTTAAAGTCTGAAGTTTGAAGTTTATTTAAACTCGACGACCCTCCTTGGGGTATGGGAGTACAATTTAATGTGATTATAATATATTTATTTTTGTATGCACAGTTGTATGTTCTTATGAACATTTCTTTGTTGTTAAAACTTTTGGTTGATTAAATATCAATAAAGGAAATTCTTAATATCAATAAAGATATTTTATTTCAGAATAATGTCTCATGGGATTACTTTCAAATATTTAAATTTCATATTTTTGATTAATAAAACAAACACAAACACAAGCATTCAACTGCATTGAAAAGCAACCTCTTTTCATATATTTTGATCAATTAAACAAACACAACACAAGCATTGTACTGCATTGAGAAAATTAAAATCTTTTGGGACGATGTGCGTTTTATAGGAAAATTGGGTGATTCCATTGTTTGTGGCCAAAATGACATCACACGTCTTCAGTTGTCGCCGACAGGGTCGTAGCGTGTCACGGGTGGACGTAGTCTATCGTCGGTGTCGTCATAGGTATGGTCGTAGGTGGACGTCCTAAGTCGTGACGATTGAGTCGCCAGTTGTCAGTAGCTTGACGTAGCTTGACGTCGATTAGGTGGTAGGTTGTAGTTTGTCGTAGACATTGTCATAAGGGGGTCCTGTCGCCAGCCTGTCGGCAACCTGCTACGACTATGACAGTCGCCAGCAGTCGCCAGAAAAATCACCTGTGGGACAGGCCCTTTAATGTCCAGAAATCTATCGATCACTTTCTTGAGTGAACTCAGTGACTAAAACATCATAGGTTAGAGAATTCAAAAGTTTTACACCTTCTATTTGATTATTCTTATCTTTCTCTCTGTCTTAAATGGTGCACCCATAGTCTGAAACTATAACCCATGGTTTTAGACGACCAGCATCCAGCCTGCTAAACCATCTAAGAAACTTCTAAGTGTTGATGAGATTTCTCATTTTTCTAAGCACTAGAGAATACAGGCCTGGTCTACTAAAACGCTCCTCGTACACCAAATCTACTATTCCTGCAACCTGTCCAATTAATTTTCTTTACATTCCCTCTATGGCAAATATATTGTTTTGTATGTAATGGGCCCCACACTGGGCTCAATACTCCAGGTGAAGTCTCACCGAAGACAGATCCAATGGAACAAGACTTCCTTATTCCTGAAATTAAACCCTCTTGTTATAGGCAAGGTATCATTTGCCTGCCTCATTGCCTGGAGCATCTATGCATTGGCTTTCAGTGACTCATGCCCAAGGATACGTGTCTCTTTGAACATCACCATTTCCCAATTGCTCACTATTTAACAAAGAGTTTACTCTTCTGTTTTGCAAGTCAAATGTGTAGAACTTCACATCTTTCCACATTATAATGTATCTGGCATGTTCTTGTCCTCTCATTCAATTTGTCTGTATCCCATTGAAATGTCTACATATCCTCCTCTTTGCTTTGAATCCTAGAGTTTTATATCACCAGCAACACAGGAAATATGACATTTGGATCCTTAACTAAATCATTGATAAAGATCTTACATCTCTGTGAAATGCCAATATCCATAGTCTGCCAACTCAAAAAAGATCTGTTCTTTCCTAGTCTTGGCTTTGTGATGGATAACCAATTCTCAATCCATGTCAGTAAATTATTAAAAAATCTGTGTGCAGTTTTGGTCACTCCAACACAGGAAGGATGTGGAGGCTTTGGAGAAGATGCAGAAGAGACTAACCAGAATGCTTTCAGGATTAGAGGGCATGACGTATGAAAGGTTGGACAGACTGTCGGAGAATATGAAGGAGATTGAGAACCTCGTGTCCTGGTGTCAAGACCACAACCTTTCACTCGATGCCAGCAGAACAAAGGAGATAGTGATCGACTTCAGGAAGCTAAATGGTACACATACCCAGTATGCATTGATGGTGCCAAAGTAAAGATGGTTGAATACTTCAAATTCCAAGGAGTAAATATCACCAATGACTTCTCCTAGACCGTCAATATTGAAGTAACAACCATGAAAGCGCACAAATGCCTCTACTTCCTAAGAAGGTTTAGGAAGTTCGGCATGTCCCCAACATGCCGAATTCCCTGCCACAGAGGGCAGTGGAGGCCAAATCACTGGATGGATTTAAGAGAGAGTTAGATAGAGCTCTAGGGGCTAGTGGAGTCAAGGGATATGGGGAGAAGGCAGGCATGGGTTATTGATAGGGGACGATCAGCCATGATCACAATGAATGGCGGTGCTGGCTCGAAGGGCCGAATGACCTCCTCCTGCACCTATTTTCTATGTTTCTGTCTCTCACAAACTTCTACAGAAGCATTTTATCAGGATGCATCACAGCTTGGTTTGGGTACAGCTCCATCAAAGACTGTAAGAAATTGCAGAGAATTGTGAACTCAGCCCTGATCATCACACAAACCAACCTCCCTTCCATTGATTCCCTTTATACGTCACGTTGCCTCGGCAAGGCCAGCATCATAATCAAGGACGAGTCGCACACTGGCAACTTCCTCTTCTCCCAATGGGCAAAAGGTATAGAAGTGTGAAAACGCACACCTCCCGATTCAGGAAAGGTTTCTTCCCAGCTGTTATCAAGCAACTGAATCCTACCACAACTATAGAGCAGTCCTGAACCACTATCTACCTCATTGGTGTCCTTCGGACTATCTTTGATCAGACTTTACTGGCTTTACGTTGCAGTAAACGTTACCCCCTTATTATGTATCTGTGCACTGTAAATGACTCAATTGTAATCATGTATTGTCTTTTCACTGACTGGTTAGCATGCAACAAAAGCTTTGCACTGTACCTCAGAACACGTGACAATAAACTAAACTGAATTGACTATGCAATGTTACATTCCCCTCTAACCAGTCTGAAAGCTAACAGCAGCTTTCTGAAATTGTCAAATTTTGAGACCACTTCTCTGGATTTTGGCAAGATTGCCGTTCTGCAGATGAGCAGCAGTCTGGCTGGTGTTAATAAAGGATGGCTAAGTGACCAATGGAATTGATATTATTCGGATCTCTCTCTTTCTCTCTCTCTTCAATTTCAATTTTCAATTCAATTTAAAAAACTTTATTAGCATGATAAAATACATTGTTATATTGCCAAAGTATAAAACATAACATACATATTTAAAATGAATAAATATAAATACAAGTATACAGTGCATGGATAGATATGCTCCTGTACATACATATACACATATATATATATACTCGCAATACACCTATAGCTCTTTATTGATTGCTACTGTGAGCAGTACAACAGAATAGCAAGTTTAGCAATTCACTATTAATTTCTTACTATCAGTTAATGTCAATTAGTGTGTGCATGCATGTGTGCATGTTGGTCATTCACCGTCTCGCAGGTTATGGCATGCTGTTACGTATTGTGCACCAAGATGTGCCGTATTTACTTCACCAAGGATTATTCTTAGTTTTGATATATCATCTAGTTCTTTAAAATCTGGGGTTGCCAGACTGAGTTTGTCAAAGTATGTTTTCTTTGTTTTGCCAAATTTTTTGCATTTTAGGAGGAAGTGCACCTCTGTTTCAACCTCATCTGTCAAACAGTGGCTGCATATTCTATTTTCTCTTCGTTGCCAAAATCTCTTGTCTTCCTTTTTCAACTGCCAAATAGTGGTCACTTAACCTGTATCTGGTGGGGGGCTGTCTCTGCTTTATGTCTCTAATAGTTGAGAGATAGTCTGCCAATTTATAATCTCTTTTTAGGGCACAGTAACACGCTAATCTGCTTTGGCTTTTGGTTTCTTTATCCCAATGTTCCAAATAAGTTTCTTTACATTGTTTGATCATTTGGTTCACACTAATTGGTGATTGGGGATCAGTATTGATCTGAGGCTGGTCAGGGTGTAACTGACACAGGGAACTCTTTTCTGGGTTCCCCTCTTGGGTTTGAAGGGCTTTAAACTGGAGGGTATCTGGGGGGCTAGATTTAAGGTGATTCCAAAAATGTAGTGCTCGTTTCTGGATATTATCAGTGGGTATCTGCCTAATTCCACCCTACATGCGTTTGTTGGTGTTTTTCTTTGGATACGGAGAATGTTCGTCAAAATTCCGCATGCAGGGCCTCTGTTGTATTTTTTTACCATTTAAAATAGCCATGGTGACCCCATACTTCATTACCATAAAGCGCAATAGGATGGATTACACTGTCAAATATTTTACGCCAGATTTTAATTGGAATTTGGATGTTGTAGAAGCTTCTTTTGATTACATACAGAGCCTTTCGAGCTTTCTTTTAGTGCATTCACTGCCATATCGAAGCTCCCTGATGCTGCAACAGTTAGACCAAGGTAAGTATAGCTCATAGTGTGTTCGATAATGATACCATTGAGAGTAAATTGGTATTTATCTTCCTGACATCTGGGTCTTTTCTGAAAAATCATGATGTTGGTTTTCTTTAGATTTACTGCCAGGGCCCAATTTTGGCAGTGCTCATCAAGTAGATCCAATTACGGCTGCAGTCCCTGTTCTGTGGGGGACAGCAGAACCAAGTAATCCGCATAAAACAGGGATTGTACCTCTCCGTCCTGAAGACAGCGCTGTACTCTGGTCCAACATTACTGCCAAATCGTTTATATATACATTAAACAGTGTCGGGCTCAGATTGCAGCCTTGCCGGACGCCTCTTCTCTGGGCGAAGAGATCAATGCATTTGTCCCCAATTTTAATGCCACATTTATTATTCAGATACATTGATTTGATAAGGTCATATACCTTTCCCCCATTACCACAACAGTGAAGTTTGTAATAGAGCCCTTCGTGCCAAATAGAATCAAAATGCTTTTTCAAAGTCAATAAAACTGGCAAATATCTTTCCATTTTTTGCTCTGTATATGTTTTTCAATGAGAGTGTGGATGGTATAAATATGGTCAGTGGTACGGTGTTTTGGGAGGAAGCCAATTTGGTTTTTACTGAGAATGTTGTATTTGTTAAGGAAATCCTGTATTCTGTTATATATGATACTGCAGAATAACTTCCCATAGGCAGCTACTGACACAGATGCCACGATAATTATTTGGGTCTAATTTGTTTCCACTCTTATAAATGGGCGAAATAAGCCCTTAACACCAAATATCAGGGAAATAACCTGAGCGTAGTATGCTGTTGAACAGTCTAAGCACTGTCCTGTATCTCCGGAGTGCTGTACTTAAGCATTTCATTTTTAAAGCTGTCTGGACCACAGGCTTTCTTTGAGTGAAGAGATTTTATTTTTATGGTCAATTCTTCCAAAGTAATTGGAAAATCAAGAGGGTTTTGATAATCTTTAATTATTGTTTCTAATGTTTGGAGTTTTTCTTTGATATAAGAATAATTTAAGTTTATTTTATTTATTGGGATGTCTTTATATAGATTTTTGAAATGTGCTTTCCAGATATCACCGTCTTGAATTGGTAATGTTTGTAGTTTTGTTGTGCTCAGGTATTCCACATATCCAGGGCTCGAAATTAGAGGTTGCCCGGGTACCACTGACCACTCAAAGTGCCGACGGGCAACCTAAACGGCGGATCATTTTGCCTGTCTTGGCAACTTGGTTTATACCGAAGATAGACACAAAAAACTGGAGTAACTCCACGGGTCAGGCAGCATCTCTGGAGAAAAGGAACGCGACGTTTCGTGACGGTGACGGCTGTCGTGTGGGGCAAAGATACTAGGTGTGTGGTGACGAAGGGTCGGAACGAATGACGGGCCCCGACAGCAGCAGTGACAGCGGCTCCATCTCCTCCTCCTCCCGCCCATCCTGATAAGGGCCGCTGCTTACAAACCCGCTAATGGCGCTTTCAAAACAAACCCTCCCGCACGCCGAGCCAGGGAGGAGTGAGGGAGGGGGAGGTCTTGGCGTGCGGGAGGGTTTGTTTTGAAAGCGCCATTAGCGGATTTCCAAGCAGCGGCCGCTATCAGGGAGGAGGAGGAGATGGAGCCTCTGTCGCGGCCGCTGCTGCCGTTGTGCGGGACCCGTCATTCGCTCCGACCCTTCTGAAGCAGCTGCACCAAAGATCCTATAGCTATAGGATCTTTGAGCTGCACCGCTCGGCCCCGCACCTTGCTGTTGGCTGGCGGAGGAGGGAGGCAGTGGTGAGGAAATCCCAACGGCCAAGGCAGCGGGGCGATGTTGTCCGAGGAGCGCTGACCTTCCTTCCTCCCCACCTCGCCCCCCCCCCCCCCCCTCTCTCTCTCTCTCTCTCTTTCTCTTGTACGCCCCCTCCACCCCCCCCCCCCTTATCCTGGGACCCCTCCTCTCCATCCTGCACTGATCCCCATTCCCGCCTCTATTCAGCCCTCACTGACATCCCCTCTGCTCCCCTCCCCATCTACCCCCCCCCCCCCCACCATCTATTCATCCTGCACTGATCACCCTATCCACCTCGCATTGATTCTCCTGCCAACCCCCCCATCCATCCTACTCTGGTCCCCCAATTCATCCTGTACTTACCCCCCTTCCCATCCATCCTGCACTTCTCCTCCATCCATCCTGTACTAATCCCCCATCCATCCTGTACTAATCCACGCATTCATCCCGTACTGACCCACCCTCCATTTACCCTGCACCTTCCCCTCATTCATCCTGTAGTGATCCCTCATTCATCCTGCACAGACCCTCCGATCCACACTGTACTGACCCATCTCCCCCCATTCATCCTGTGCTGATCCCACCCCCCATCCATCCTGTACTGATCCTCCCATTCAAGAAGAATGGGGGGAACAGTCTGAAGAAGGGTCTCGACCCGAAACGTTGCCTATTTCCTTCGCTCCATAGATGCTGCCTCATCCGCTGAGTTTCTCCAGCACTTATGTCTACCCCCATCCATCCCGTACTGAAACCCCCCATTCAACACCACTGACATCCCCCGTGCTCTCCCCTCACAATTTTACCTACTCCAACCAACATGTACTAATTCACCTGCCTCAATCCATCCATTCTGCACCGACTGCCTTCTACCCCCCACCCCCCCCACTCCCGCCATCTATCCACCCCGCACCGATTCACACACACACCACTCCCCGACCCTATTGTGCTGGAAATGTTTGTTTTAGTCCATAAAGATGGATTAATTATATTGTGAACACGTGAAACATTAAAACCGCAGTGTTCGATTGTCACTGCTGCCGTTGACACATTATTACAGAATTCATTTTAAAAGCAAATCAATGCTCTTAATATGGAGTATCAGTATTGTAGTTATTTAATGAGCAACATTCACAACTATACGTTGGATTTATCCAGGTTTTATTTCTACAGTCGATCATATACATCACAAATTTGGTCAGGAGATATTTCAGTTGAAATTTTAACGTTAATTCTGAAGTGGGAATGATGGAAACAGCGTTTATCAATAATTTTATTTAAATCTGGTGCTTACAAACTGGGTATCTTCATTGCTGTTCACAACACATTCATCTAATCTGAATGTCCGGTAATGTGGCGTTTTGAATATATTACCAAAAGAACATTTGCTGCAGTTATGACCTTTGGCCATCTCTTGTCAGTTAGTGTAATGTTTAACCTGTCAGATGGGTATAGTCGGTTTTAACTCCTATTATCATAAAATGCCTATAGAAATTTCCTTGCAACCTGTATATTTTGTTGTGGATAAATTATGTGGGAAGCGAGAGTGTTTCTGTACAAATAGCAATAACGACCCATGCTATGGGCATGTTATTGTAATTTTCGGTCCTTCACAGAAAACATGCTTGCATCAATCTGTAGTGTGCATGGTTAAGCATATATGTTACCATGGTCCAGGATTTATTGACACAGGTTGATCATACGCTGAATAATCCAACCACATTTTAGTTTGGAAGTGGAAAGAACTAATAGAAATTACATTCATTGCAATGTGTAAAAAGAGTTGAGATACTGTATTATAATTTTGCTGCATGTCATCGTGGGATATATCATGTCTTGATTGGTGAATATGTTTAGTTTGTGACTTTATTTGCAGCAGAAATAATATGTGAATGCTTTATTGAGTATAATTCCGACTGGTAACTATGCACTTCGTCCGAGCACATTATCGCACGCGTCATGCAAACCGTCTTAAATGCCAACCTAAGCTGTCATTTGGCAACCTAAAAAGCTGCCTAGGTTGCCCGGCTGGCAACAGGGAAAAAAAGTTAATCGAGAGCCCTGATATCCCAAAATTGGTTTTGATTTATGGAATTTTCAATTTCATCAAGTCTTTTATGAGTGTGATTTTGTGTTTTGTTCCTAATAGTGTGTTTATATCTTTTAAGAGTTTCATTATATCTAATATGTAAGTCTGGATTGTTTGGTTGACGGTGTTTTTGGTTCGATATTTTCTTCAGTTCTTTTCTAACACGTTTACACTCATGGTCAAACCATTTTTCATGATAGTGTTTTTTGATAATTTTTTTCTTCTGTTTCACAAGATCTGCTTTGATAGCTGCCTTGTGAAAGATCACATTAATGTCATTTATGGACATGTTTACACCATCTCTAGTCGTTTCATATGGGTTTGTCTTGAATTTCAATATTTTATTTGTGAGATCAGGTGAATTCAGGGCCATGATGAATTTATCTCCAGAACCTGAAGCTCATCTATATGTCTGATTTAGTTTATAGAGCTTACTGGGCTCCTTTTTTACGTCTTTAGTTTGAACAGGAAATTTTAGGTACACGTTGATTTGACTATGGTCTGAAAGAGGGGACTGCTGCCAAACAGTGAATGCACTGATAGAACAGGAGGTCCATGTCAGTAATTGCGTAGTCCACTACGCTCTCTCTCTCTCTCTCTTCCCCCCCCCCCCACGATAGCGCAAACATTTTTGCACCACCTTACTCACAATTGTCAGGTTTCGTTCAGATTGATGTTATATTTCACAAGCGACAGCGAATCATCAGTCCCTGACGAGCTCAATGAGCTCTACGCACGCTTTGGCAGCTCGGCGTTCAATACCATCATCCCCTCCAAGTTGGTTACGAAACTCACGGAACTGGGTCTCTGAGCATTCCTCTGCAATTGGATCCTCGACTTCCTCATCCACAGACCACAATCTATTCGAATTGGCAGAAACACTTCATCCTCAGTGATAATCAGTATGGGAGCACTCAAGGCTGTGTGCTCAGCCCCTTGCTCTACTCACTCTATACTCATGACTGTGTAGCCGACATAATGCAAACTCCATTTTCAAGTTCGCTGACGACACCACTGTTGTGGGACGAATTACAGATGGTGATGAGTCAGAGAATAGAAGTGAGATCGACCGACTGACCTTATGGTGCCAGCACAACAACCTGGCTCTCAATATCAGCAAAACCAAAGAGCTGATTGTGGACTTTGCAAGAGGAAGGTTGAGGACCCACAATCCTGTTTACATCAATGGGACGATGGTGGAGAGAATCAAAAACTTCAAATTCTTGGGCGTGCATATTTCCGACGATCTTTCCTGGACTCAGCACTCCCATGCAATCGTAAAGAAAGCACATCAGTGCCTCTACTTCCAGAGAAGGTTACGGAGATTCGGTATGTCAATGAGGATTCTCTTCAACGTCTACAGCGGCACAGTAGACAGCATACTGACTGGTTGCATCGTGGCCTGGTTCGGCCACTTGAACGTCCCGGAGCGGAAAAGACTGCAAAATGTTGTAAACATTGCCCAGGCCATCACTGGCTCTGACCTCCCCACCATCGAAGGGATCTACAGTAGTCACTGCCTCAAAAAGGCAGCCAACATCATCAAAGACCCACACCATCCTGGCCATACACTCATCTCACCACTGCCATCGGGAAGAAGCCTGAGAACTGGAACGTCCAGGTTCAGGAACAGCTTCTTCGCTACAGCCATCATGCTATTAAACACTACAACCTCATAAGCTATGAACTATAAACGACTATTATTATTATTATTATTATTGCACTGTTAATGTTTGTTCTTTTTTTTCCTGAGTTTTTGTTATATTATTTATCATGATTACATATTCTGTTGCGCTGCAGCAAGTAAGAATTTCATTGTTCTCTCTGGGACATATGACAATAATGATTTGACAACTTTACAAAACCCCACTATGAGAACAATATGCTGTGGCAGTTGCTGGCAGATTCTGTCAGTTTGCAGCTTTGACGTCACAATGGGATCTCATTTACATAAGCTGCCATGAAGAGTGCTCCACCCGACAATGACATCACAATGGGATCTCATTTGCATATTGCGTTGGGGGAACGGGCACAACGGGTCAGGGGGGTAGGGAGGGGGGAGGGGTTCTGTAGGGTGGGAGGGAGTGACTGAGGGTAGGGAGTGACTGAGGGTAGGGGAATGGAGATGGAGGAAGAGGTGAGGGAGCAAGTGGAGGAGAGGGGAGAGAAGAGGGAGGGTGAAGAGGAGGGGGAGGGAGTGTTGGGGGATGAGGGGAAATGAGCCACACCTGCGCAGTTGGGGGCTATGGGTGAGTGGTGGAATATTGCGTTGGGGGAACGGGTTACATTTAGAGAACGGGTGAGTTGTGGAAATGGGTTGCGTTGGGGGAACGGGTGAGTGGTGGAATATTGCGTTGGGGGTACGGGGTCCAACGGGTCCCACTTGGTCTAGTATATATATATATATATATATCTATATCTATACTATTACTAAAACTCTCATATTAACCGGTCTGCGTTGTAATTGAATTTGCGCAAAAACGTTCCCCCATAGCGTTCCAATTTTTCGCCACCTTACTCACTATTCTCCTCTGCTGCAAGTCAAATAAGTTTTGTTCCGATCGGTGAAATAGTAGAAAAGTTATTGGTCTTTTATTCGCCAGGACGGCGACGCCGCTTCCAGCACCCGCTATCAATCATCGGCCGCGAGAATAACACTGAAGGAGCGTAGAGCAAAGTGTGAACGGGGCCTGTGTTCGGCGAGCGGGGTCTGTGTTCGGCGAGCGGGGTCTGTGTTCTGCGAACGTGGGATGTGCTCTGTGTTCTGCGAGCGGGGTCTGTGCTCTGTGTTCTGCGAGTGGGGTCTGTGTTCTGCGAGTGGGGTCTGTGTTCTGCGAGCGGGGGCCCCACCCTACCCATACCCCCACCCCGTCCCTCCCCTACACCTCCTCCTCCCCTCCACCCACCATCCCCCCCACCCCCCTACCTGCACCCCACTCCCCTCTCCCCCCACCCACCACCCTCTCCCCCTACACACCTCCCCCTCCCCCCACACATCCTCCCCCTCCCCCCACACACCCTCCCCCCCAACAGGCCCTGCCTGAAATCGTCCTCCTCCCTTGGCTGCAGGATGCTCCCTACCTGAAGCCGTCCCCGTCCACAGGCTACAGAACGCTCCCGACGTTGCATTGGGGGAACAGGTGAGTGGTGAAATATTGCGTTAGGGGACCAGGCCTCCCGTGTGACTGGGACCCAATGGGTCCCACTTAGTCTAGTACAGGGGTGGGGAACCTTTTCATGTTGGAATGCTGCATTAAGTTAGCTGTAATCTAATAAGGCGGCATCCAAGAAACTTCAATTAGATATACTTCAAAATGTACATTATTTTGTAAAAATCTACCTACTATGTACTAACTTCAAGAAAATGAAAAAAGTTTGTTAATTCTAAAGTTAACTAACCTTTTAATGAATTTGTTGTGACTGCTTTCTAGAGTCTAGATTCGCATTAGAACTAAATCATGAGCATAACAGGTTAAAATAGCCCTCATGACTTACTAATGTTTTAATTGTGGCCGTCAGTCGGGGAGGATTATTTCATTGAACCTTCTTTTACTCTTTGGTATTTTAAATACGTTCATTTTAAGATTAAAATAAAAATAATAAAAGAACAATGTTACGACTCCCGAATGCAAGTACTTCAGAGCCACGTAACACAAGTCAAAAACCAGGTTCAGGTTCAAAAAACAGTTTTAATTATTCATTGGAACACAAAACTCAAACCTGATTTAAACAACCCAGTCAGGGATATGGATAAACCGACAAACAATTTAACAATGCTCCAGCCAGCCACGCCATGGGCCGTCGAACCGGAGATTCCAAAACCTGCCCAAAGAGATACAACCCTGAAACCAAAATACACGAAAACTCTAAGGTCAGCCCTTATCCGTCCCAATTCAATATATGTTAACAAGGAATGGTGAAAATACACAAAGTTCTATGCCATGTGGTCCGGCTTCCTCGGCCCCACACCAGCAGTCTGCTCATCAGTCAGAGTCTACGACGAAGAGATGAATCCTGGGAAGCTCTGGTATTTATACTTCAGATGAGTCACCCGTCACCTGACGCAGCTGGGCCAATCGGGTACAGGAGCCTTTAACCCCTCGATTCCAGACTCACAGCCACGAGGCCTGTACTTGGGATAGAAACAGAGAAAGGTAAGTACATAGCATTCACCAGGAGGGGGAAGCGCTTAACACCCCCACCCAAAGATACTGAATAAGTTTCTGAAAATGAACAAAAAAAAACACCACCAAATTTCAGCAACTATTCAGTAACACAGACATCACTGGCGCGACAATGCATAAGCCAATACATCATCCTTGCCACGGATATGCCAGTCAAATGAGACAACCGCAAGGGAAGCGTCTCCAAAGCCTCAGAGTTACTCAGCTTTCCCTGCGTTACTGCCACAGACAACCGTGCCTCCCCCACATCACCACCCGTGTCAGGGGGCAGCACCACTACAGCCAAAACAGGCTTAGAAGGACATAGCTCCGACCCATCAACCTCCACAGGCTCCTTCCTGTCGAACCAGTCCTTCATCCTAGACTGAGCAGAGGCAAGATTACCCATTGCCAGTTCGCATGCCCTCCTCAGTCTAGAGCGAAAAGTACAGACGTGGTCTAAAATACTACGTTTTGTATCCTCCTGCAACCATTTCTCCTTCAGGACCCTCAACGGACCACGTACAGTATGCGCGAACACCAGGTCAGCAGGACTGAACCCTAAAGACTCCTGCACGACCTCACGCACCGCAAACATAACTAGATGAACCCCCTCATCCCAGTCTTTTTCAAACTCCAGGCAGTAAGTCCTCAACATAGATTTCAAAGTCTGGTGAAACCTCTCGAGAGCTCCCTGGCTCTCAGGATGATACGCACTGGAGTAACAATGCTTAATATCTAACAACTTCATTACCTGACCAAAAACCTTCGACATGAAGTTGGTACCTTGGTCACTCTGCACAACCTTGGGCAAACCGAACAACGAAAAAAACTTAGTGAGAGACTTAACAATTGCAGGGGCAGTAATTCTACGCAAAGGGACCACCTCCGGAAAGCGGGTAGTCGCACACATAATTGTTAATAAAAACTTGTTGCCCACCCTTGTCCGAGGTAGAGGGCCCACACAATCAACTAGAATCCGCTCAAACGGCTCACCGACCACAGGGATTGGATATAAAGGTGCAGGAACAATCGATTGGTTCGGCTTTCCTGCCACCTGGCAAATGTGACAACACCTGCAGTGCTGTTTCACGTCCTTTTTCAACCCTGGCCAAAAAAAATTCCGTAAGATGCGGTCATACGTCTTATTGACCCCCAAATGTCCACCCAGAGGACCATCATGAGCCAAACAGAGTATCTCGTCCCTATACCGACGAGGCATCACAATCTGATCAACCACGCTCCAATCATCATGCCCAGATATATCCAAGGGAGACCACTTTCGCATCAGTAAGCCATCCCTTAGAAAATACCCCTTTGCTGTGGAATCCATATCCCCCTCAGGCACTGCGCAGTCGCACAGATCAGATAAACCTGGATCACTCTTTTGCTCCTCAACCAGCCGGTCACGTGACAGTGACACCGGCACATTTCCAGACACTATCCCATCTTGAGATGGAGAAACACCCTTCACAACACAGGATCTATCATCCTGATCCCCAAAAATGCTCTCACTCAGGTCCACCACATCCTCAAACTTCGCCTGGCTCTTAGCCATAGCCCTCGTGACAGCACAAGCTGCGAAGACCTTTGGATGCTGCATAGCCAATCTATCAGGACTCTGCACCATCGGAACAGCCGTCACCTCAGGAGTGACTAAAACTCTACCTCCTGCCAAGTCATTCCCCAAAATCACAGAAACTCCCCCAACGGGAAAACACGGCCGTAACCCAACAGTTACCCGGCCTGAAACCAACTCGGACTCGAGACGCATGGTATGCAAAGGCACTACCATGTCATCCATCCCGAATCCTACCACTGGGACACTTGACCCAACCGATGATTCCCCAGAAAACGGCAGTACACCATCCAATATAAAGGACTGAGTAGCACCAGTATCACGCAAGATGGATACTGGAACTCTATCACCCCCATCCTCTAGAGAAACAAAACCATTCATGATGAACGCAGAATAATTCCTACACTCATCAGACTCAGGCACCTCAGGTACGACAGGTACCTTCTGTGCACCCACCAAAGCCACAGGCTTTGCATTTTTCTGCTTCAGAACGGGACACGACTTTAACATGTGCCCTCTCCTTCTACAATAGTAGCACACAGGACCTTCATTTGTCCTCACATTTCCGTCAACCCTATCAGCTCGGACCTCCCCCTGTATCAACGTGCTGCCATTTGCAGGCACAGAAACAGCTTTGACACTGCCACCGGCGACACCACCACGATCAACTGGCCGTGCACCAAAACTATAGGATCGCCCAACAAAATCAGATTTATGAGTCAATACATACTCATCTGCCAACACCGCAGCCTTAGACATCTCATTCACCTTCTGCTCATTAAGGTAAGTAGTAACCCTCTCAGGGAGACAGTTCTTAAAGTCTTCCATAATCATCAAGGCCCGCAGTAGCTCAAAATCCTTCACTCCTTGAGAAGCGCACCACCTGTCAAAAAGTGCCTCCTTCTCCCTAGCAAACTCCACATAAGTCTGACTATCAAACTTCCTAAAGCGCCGGAACTTCTGCCGGTACGCCTCTGGAACTAATTCATAAGCCCTTAATACTGTAGACTTCACACACTCATAGTCCAGACTGCTTTCAACAGATAAAGACGAGTACACCTCCCGTGCTTTACCCACAAGGACACACTGCAATAGCAAGGTCCACACGTCCCTAGGCCACTTCAAGGACAAAGCCACCCGTTCAAACACTGTGAAATACTTGTCCACATCCTCCTCACGAAACGGGGGAACCAGGCGGATGTTCTTGCTCATATCAAACTCCCGCTCCCTAGAAGAAACCCGGGAATTATCTATTTCTTTTTCCCGCAGCTGAAATTCAGCCCTTTTGGTTTCCTCCTCAAGCTCAAGCCGTTTCATTTCAAGAACATGCATGAGCTCTTTCTCTTTTAACAAAGAGGCAATTCTCTGTGACTCAAGCTCCATCTCCTTCAGTTTTATGACGGCCTCCATGTTCTGACCAGGCTGAACAGAAGGTGGGGGACTGTCTGTACCACCAGGCAAAACCCCAGCCTCCACCAGCGCAGCCCACAACTCCGATTTAATGGAGTGTTTCTTTGAATGCTTGTCAATAGTCACGGCATAGTTCTCAGCCAGCAAAATCAAATGCTCCTTCGTACATCTATCAAACAACTCCCGACTAGGAGCCTCAACAAATTCTTTCACCTTAAATTCCATTTCTAATGTAGCCCCAAACCACCAGCTAAAACTTGGGCCTTAATGCTACCACAAACAGGGAAGAAAAAATTCCCTCTCAACACACAGACTTCCTCAGTCCAGAAGCCTACCAAAAATACCCCCTAAAAACGTCTAGGGTCCTCAAAACTTAGGACGAGCCCCCATTTTGTTACGACTCCCGAATGCAAGTACTTCAGAGCCACGTTGGGGCCAAGGAAAGAGCGTTCACGTCGCGGCCTTGTTTCAACCAACCTTTCCACCACCACGCACAAGAAGCACAAGAAGCGCAAGACAGACACCATTGTGCAGATGCCGAGAAGTGTGTTCAGCTCTGGCTGAACAACTTCTAATCTTGTGTGTGGACTCGATAAGAAGAAGAAGAAGAGCCACGTAACACAAGTCAAAAACCAGGTTCAGGTTCAAAAAACAGTTTTAATTATTCATTGGAACACAAAACTCAAACCTGATTTAAACAACCCAGTCAGGGATATGGATAAACCGACAAACAATTTAACAATGCTCCAGCCAGCCACGCCATGGGCCGTCGAACCGGAGATTCCAAAACCTGCCCAAAGAGATACAACCCTGAAACCAAAATACACGAAAACTCTAAGGTCAGCCCTTATCCGTCCCAATTCAATATATGTTAACAAGGAATGGTGAAAATACACAAAGTTCTATGCCATGTGGTCCGGCTTCCTCGGCCCCACACCAGCAGTCTGCTCATCAGTCAGAGTCTACGACGAAGAGATGAATCCTGGGAAGCTCTGGTATTTATACTTCAGATGAGTCACCCGTCACCTGACGCAGCTGGGCCAATCGGGTACAGGAGCCTTTAACCCCTCGATTCCAGACTCACAGCCACGAGGCCTGTACTTGGGATAGAAACAGAGAAAGGTAAGTACATAGCATTCACCAGGAGGGGGAAGCGCCTAACAAACAAAAACATATTAATAAAAATAAAAGAATTTGTTCTGCGAAATTTGGATTCGTTCAAAAGGCCGCACTTAATGGCCGAGAAGGCCGCAGGTTCCCCACCCCTGGTCTAATATATTACTAAAACTCTCATCTTGTTTGTTTCTATGCATGTAAATGTGATCCCTGAACTATGCCAAAATGGTACATGATAGTGCTAAAAAATTTGCACCACCTTACTCACAATTGTCCTGTGGTGGTGAGGAAATATTATGCAATAAAATTGCTCAGATGATAAGTTCTTAAGGAACTTATGTTAAGTTGCAAGAGAAGGACTTGGATACATAGCCCACAAAGAAATAAAGAACAAAGAACACACACAGGAGAACAGATGGCTTATCATAACATGGAAATGTTGATCTGAATAGGCATATCTTTATTTATTGCTTTGAAGCAATAATCATGCTGTCAGAGGTTGTATTTGGTTTAGGCACCATTCTTCTTCTTTTGTAACACACCTTCGAGCTCGGCTGTGTCATGAAGGGGATTTATGGCAGTCTATATTGGGTTGGAGGCACCAAGGGTAGATACTAGTCTGTGAGATGGTTTGTGCTGTTTAAATGTATTTATGTTGAGATAAGAGATAAGGCATGGGTGACCTTTGCAAAAGTGTTTCTTATGGTTTTTGAACTGAGAAAGTAACTCTGTTTTGATCTAAGCCAAACGATTGGGGTCTGCATATAGTCATCTTCAAATTGCTGTGTGGAATGCTATTAGTAAGAAGTTGTAAAGAGGCCTTACATTCCTTTCCTCCAGAGATAGAAGGGGGAGGTTGAAATACAGAATGGAATTAGACCCGAGCTTGGGAAGAAGCAATCAAGTGTGACAATTAATGGCCTTTATGTGCTTGGAGTTGGGAATTGTGTGATTAGAAATAACTTAAGTCTTTACCACTTTGTAAGAATGGGACAAAACATATTTAATCTTTGTAATCCATAAGTAACTGTATTTTAACTATGTAGTTGTAAGGAAATTAATTGTGAAGTGTATTGTGTTTAATTACGATTGTATTAGACTTTGTTTAAATCTGAAGTTTTAGAAGTAACTTTCTTTTCCAAAAGTGAAAATATGTTTTGTGTGTATGTGTTGTGTGATTGCTGTATGTTGTGTATATTCTGAGAAGTGTTCTCTGAGAATTAGTTTTATATCTGTCGTTTTACTTTATTGAAATGAAATGATTTTGAACAAAGAGGTTGAAGAAACCACAGAAGGGAAGAAGGTTGTAAAGGGGCTGGAAAAGGGAAACTCATGTGACTATACATATTGTCAATCAATGGAAAGGATTTAGTTGATTGGCTAATGCAAATAGGTTAAATGTATGGTAAACCATAATGATTGGTTAATAGTTTGCTACTCCTTTTGTACCATCCTTGTCTATTATGTATATAATGTGTTACATTTATACCAAAGTTAGTAGTTCTTTCGACCTGCTCCAGAGTTTCTAACTCTGTGTTGGAAGGTTTAAAGAATTATCCAGCGCTGTCAGAATAAAGAATTGATTTTAGCAGCAATGGTTTGAATCAAGTTTTCTTGAATAGGACTGACAAAACGAACTCAGTTTAACAGTGGTTTGTGGCAAGTTTCGTTCAGATGGATGTTATATTTTACAAGTTATTAACTTTTTTATGAGAGGCCCAGGAGCCGTTGGTGATGGAGGAGCGACCTCCGTGCGGTGTTCAAAAACCCAGCGCGGGGCTTGTTTCAACAGAGAGCCGTTGGTGAGGGAGGAGTACCAAAATCTGCAACGTTCCATTCGCAGATCACACTTCAAATTAAGTGGGCTTGAGGAAGCCGTTGATTGGTCGAACGGACTAGAGGAAGCAGCTGATTGGCTTGTATCCCGGGTAAGGCTTTGTATTGTATTCGGATAAGGGGGAGAATGAGGGCCAGGGCAGTTTACTGTTCTGGATGTCAGATGTGGGAGGTCATGGAGTCTGAGTGCCCTCCAGACGTCCACATCTGCGCCAGGTGCATCGAGTTGGGGCTCCTAAGGGACCGTGTTAGGAACCTGGAGCAGCAACTCGATGACCTCTGTCTGGTCAGGGAGAGCGAGGAGGTCATAGAAAAGAGTTACAGTGAGGTGGTCACTCCAAGACCACGGGAGGCAGAAAACTGGGTCACAGTTAGGAAGGGCAATGGGCAGTGGCAGGGACTGGTGAGTACCCCGGAGACTGTACACCTTGAAAATAAGTACTCATGTTTGAGTACGGTTGGGGGAGACAGCCTACATGGGGGTAGCGACAGCGGCCGGGCCTCCGGCACAAAGACCGGTCCTGTTGCTCAGAAGGGTAAGGAAAAGAAGAGGAGGACAATAGTAATAGGGGACTCTATAGTCAGGGGGTCGGATAGGCGATTCTGTGGACGCAGACAGGAGACCCGGATGGTAGTTTGCCTCCCTGGTGCCAGGGTCAAGGATGTGTCTGATCGTGTCCAAGATATCCTGAAATGGGAGGGAGAGGAGCCTGAGGTTGTGGTACATATAGGTACCAACGACATAGGTAGAAAAAGAGAAGAGGTCCTGAAAGAAGAATTTAGGGAGTTAGGTAGAGAGTTAAGGGGAAGGACTGCAAAGGTAACAATCTCAGGATTACTGCCTGTGCCACGCGACAGTGAGAGTAGGAATGGAGCGAGGTGGAGGATAAAAGCGTGGATGAGGAACTGGTGCAGTGGGTATGGATTCAAGTTTCTGGATCATTGGGACCTCTTTTGGGGAAGGTGCGACCTGTACAGAAATGACGGGTTGTACTTGAACTCGAGGGGGACCAATATCCTGGCGGGGAGATTTGCAAAGGTTACTGGGGAGACTTTAAATTAGAACGGTTGGGGGGGAGGGACTCAAATTGGGAAAGCTAGCAGTCAGTGTGTGAGGCAGGAGGCAGAGAAGGGTAGCACTGACCCAAAATGTAGGGGAGAAAGAAGAAAAAGACAATAAACAGAGAATAAGAGAGGGTGGGTTTCTTAAATGTGTATATTTTAATGCTAGGAGCATTGTAAGAAAGGTGGATGAACTTAGAGCCTGGATTGACACCTGGAAGTATGATGTGGCGATCAGTGAAACATGGTTGCAGGAGGGCTGTGATTGGGAACTAAATATTCCAGGATTTCGTTGCTTCAGGTGTGATAGAATTGGAGGGGCAAGAGGTGGAGGTGTTGCATTGCTTATCAGGGAAGATATTACAGTAGTGCTTTGGCAGGATAGATTAGAGGGCTCGTCTAGGGAGGCTATTTGGGTGGAACTGAGAAATGGGAAAGGGGTAGCAACACTTATAGGGGTGTATTATAGACCGCCAAATGGCGAGCGAGAATTGGAAGAGCAAATATGTAAGGAGATCGCAGATATTAGTAGTAAGCACAAGGTAGTGATTGTGGGAGATTTCAATTTTCCACACATAGACTGGGAAACACATTCTGTAAATGGGCTGGATGGTTTGGAGTTTGTAAAATGTGTGCAGGATAGTTTTTTGCAGCAATACATAGAGGTACCTACTAGAGAAGGGGCAGTGCTGGACCTCCTGTCAGGAAATGAGACGGGTCAGGTGGCAGAGGTATGCGTTGGGGAACAGTTCGGGTCCAGTGATCACAATACCATTAATTTCAATATAATTATGGAGAGGGTCAGTACTGGACCTAGGGTTGAGATTTTTGTTTGGAGAAAGGCTAACTTTGAGGAGACGCGAAAGGATTTAAAAGGAATAAATTGGGACATTTTGTTTTATGGGAAAGATGTGGAAGAGAAATGGAGGACATTTAAAGGTGAAATTTTAAGAGTACAGAATCTTTATGTCTCTGTTCGGTTGAAAGGAAATAGTAAAAATTGGAAAGAGCCATGGTTTTCAAGGGAAATTGGACACTTGGTTCGGAAAAAGAGAGAGATCTACAATAATTAAAGGCAGCATGGAGTAAATGAGGTGCTTGAGGAGTATAAAGAATGTAAAAAGAATCTTAAGAAAGAAATTAGAAAAGCTAAAAGAAGATATGAGGTTGCTTTGGCAAGTAAGGTGAAAGTAAATCCAAAGGGTTTCTACAGCTATATTAATAGCAAAAGGATAACTGGGGATAAAATTGGTCCATTAGAGAGTCAGAGTGGACAGCTATCTGCAGAACCAAAAGAGATGGGGGAGATATTGAACAATTTATTTTCTTCGGTATTCACCAAGGAGAAGGATATTGAATTATGTGAGGTAAGGGAAACAAGTAGAGTAGCTATGGAAACTATGAGATTCAAAGAAGAGGAAGTACTGACACTTTTGAGAAATATAAAAGTGGATAAGTCTCCAGGTCCGGACAGGATATTCCCTAGGACATTGAGGGAAGTTAGTGTAGAAATAGCAGGGGCTATGACAGAAATATTTCAAATGTCATTAGAAACGGGAATAGTGCCGGAGGATTGGCGTATTGCGCATGTTGTTCCATTGTTTAAAAAAGGGTCTAAGAGTAAACCTAGCAATTATAGACCTGTTAGTTTGACGTCAGTGGTGGGCAAATTAATGGAAAGGATACTTAGAGATAATATATATAAGCATCTGGATAAACAGGGTCTGATTAGGAACAGTCAATATGGATTTGTGCCTGGAAGGTCATGTTTGACTAATCTTCTTGAATTTTTTGAAGAGGTTACTCGGGAAATTGATGAGGGTAAAGCAGTGGATGTTGTATATATGGATTTCAGTAAGGCCTTTGACAAGGTTCCTCATGGAAGGTTGGTTAAGAAGGTTCAATTGTTGGGTATTAATGGTGGAGTAGCAAGATGGATTCAACAGTGGCTGAATGGGAGATGCCAGAGAGGAATGTTGGATGGCTGTTTGTCAGGTTGGAGGCCAGTGACTAGTGGGGTGCCACAGGGATCTGTGTTGGGTCCACTATTGTTTGTCATGTACATCAATGATCTGGATGATGGTGTGGTAAATTGGATTAGTAAGTATGCAGATGATACTAAGATAGGTGATGTTGTGGATAATGAAGTAGATTTTCAAAGTCTACAGAGAGATTTATGCCAGTTGGAAGAGTGGGCTGAAAGATGGCAGATGGAGTTTAATGCTGCTAAGTGTGAGGTGCTACATCTTGGCAGGACAAATCAAAATAGGACGTACATGGTAAATGGTGGGGAATTGAAGAATGCAGTTGAACAGAGGGATCTGGAAATAACTGTGCACAGTTCCCTAAAGGTGGAATCTCATGTAGATAGGGTGGTAAAGAAAGCTTTTGGTGTGCTGGCCTTTATAAATCAGAGCATTGAGTATAGAAGTTGGGATGTAATGTTAAAATTGTACAAGGCATTGGTGAGGCCAATTCTGGAGTATGGTGTACAATTTTGGTCGCCTAATTGTAGGAAGGATGTCAACAAAATAGAGAGTACAGAGGAGATTTACTAGAATGTTGCCTGGGTTTCAGCAACTAAGTTATAGAGAAAGGTTGAACAAGTTAGGTCTTTATTCTTTGGAACGCAGAAGGTTAAGGGGGGACTTGATAGAGGTCTTTAAAATGATGAGAGGGATAGACAGAGTTGACGTGGATACGCTTTTCCCACTGAGAGTAGGGAAGATTCAAACAAGAGGACATGACTTGAGAATTAAGGGACAGAAGTTTAGGGGTAACATGAGGGGGAACTTCTTTACTCAGAGAATGGTAGCTGTATGGAATGAGCTTCCAGTGAAGGTGGTGGAGGCAGGTTCGATTTTATCATTTAATAATAAATTGGATAGTAATATGGACGGGAAAAGAATGGAGGGTTATGGTGAGTGCTGGTAGATGGGACATGGGGAGAATACGTGTTCGGCACGGACGAGAAGGGCCGAGATGGCCTGTTTCCGTGCTGTAATTGTTATATGGTTATATTCAAATTTACAAAACCCCAATTTGAGAAAATTTCTTCCCTGTGCTTACAGCCATGACGCCACAATGGGATTGTTGCCCTGCTCGTAACGAGTTCTGCTAGCTAGCAAGTGCAATTGCATTTTTTTAACAGTTTAAAATGAGGGAGGGTGAATAAGGCGAAATGAGCCGCAGTTGGGGGCTATGGGTGATTGGTGCAATATTGCGTTGGGGGAACGGGTTGCGTTGGAGAAACAGGTGAGTGGTGGAATATTGCGTTGAGGGAATGGGATGCGGTTGGGGGACCAGGCTTCCCGTGTGACAGGGATCCAACGGGTCACACTTGGTCTAGTATATAATTGTCATCTTGTTTGTGATTATGTGTGTATGTGTGCGCGTGTCTGCCTGTGTGTCTTGTGATCCCGGAACTACGCCAAAACGGTACACGATACGCTACAATTTTTGCACCACCTTACTCAGTTGTCCAGTGGTGTGGTGTATCAAGTTTTGTTCAGATTGATGTTATATTTCACAAGTATTTCACCTTTTCAACTTTACAAAATCCCAATTTGAGAAAAATGTCTTCCCTCTGCAGCACCGACTTCACAATGGGATTGTAGCTATCCCAGGTTACAATGTTGCAATCCCAGTGCACTGAGTCCTGCCAGCCCTAGCAAGTGCAATTGCAAGCTACAATGTTGTTGCAATCCCTTTTTTTAATATTCCTGGCAGCAAGTATTTTTTTTAAGTTCATTGAGGGAGGGTGCATTTTTTTAAAATATTCCTGGCAGCAAGGATTTTTTTTAGGGAGGGTGAATAAGGGGAGATGTGCCGCCCTGCACAGTTGGGAGCTATGGGTGAGTGCTGGAATATTGCATTGGGGGAACGGGTGAGTGGTAGAATATTACGTTGGAGAACAGCTTGCGTTGGGGGACCAGGCCTCCCGTGGGAGCTATGGGTGAGTGGTGGAATATTGCGTTGGGGGACCAGACCTTGGTCTAGTAACAATTAAAAACATAAAATGCTAGAAATACTCAGTTCGTCAGGCAGCATCTGTCCAGAGAGAAAGATAGAAACAGAGCCCAATGTCCTGAAAGATTAAAGTGCCTGTTCCACGAGCATTCGAACTGCATGCGGCAAGCGCGACCAAACCGGAAGCGGGGGCTGCGGGGAGGTCGAGTGACTTGAAGTTTGAGCGAAGTCCGCGGGAAGTTCGCGCGTGACGTACGGCGTCGAGGCGGCTGCGGGCCGGCAGGCCTTTGCCGCGCGGAATTTTTGAGCACGGTCAGTTTTTTGGGATCAGCTCCGCACAACTCCATACGGCTCCGGCGATCGAAGTGGGACGAGGCCGTACGGCTCAAGCGACGTTAGGTCGCTCTTGCCGCATGGAGTCGCATGCTCGTGGGACAGGCCCTTAACTCTTGTTTCTCTCTCCATGGATGATGCCTGATCTACAGAATATTTTCAACATTTTCAGATTTAATTTTATATATTCAGCATTTGTAGTATATTTTGTTATCCAAAGGTTTGATGTTCATTTTGGATGTCCTAATCGATTTTTGGTGGCATGTTTAAGTTTGTTGTAAACTACCTAAAGTAGAGAAAGGTACATGCTGATAATTTCCTGTGAGCAACTCCCGATGCTTAATTGCTTGTGCAAAACACAATGTGTTGGAGTAACTCATCGGGTCAGGCTACATCTCTGGAGGGAATGGAGAGCGACGTTTCGGGTCGGGACTGTTCTTTCGACTCGGTCTCCGGCTTCATTACTTATGACAGTTAATAGGACGGTTGTATACAGTGAGTCTGAACACAAAGCATTTGTGGGTGCATCATCTCACTAAGCATTCTTGATTATACATCTTTCTGAAAATAACGGAATGTACGGCAGTCGACATTACCAATTGTGGGTGTGTAGGGAGGAACTACAGATGCTGATTTAAGTTGAAGACAGACACAAAAAGCTGGAGTAACTCAGCGGATCAGACAGTATCTCTGGAGAAAAGAAAAATAGGTGATGTTTCGAATCGAGACCCTTCTTCATCTGTGGAAAATGGTTCATTTCTAAAATCATCTATGCCAGCCTTTGATTATCTCGCCGCCCTCACCTGAAGATGCAAAAATCCAGTCCTATCAAAACTTTAATCACATGGAAAGTTTGCTTCAGAGAAAATAAATTCGACTTAAACGACATCGTCTTCAACAAATGTCTTTACTCGGCAGTGCATTTTTTTAAAAGCCCAAAATAAATGTAATCAATTATTTACAATATGTACATTTACAAAACTATACAAACAAATCCACCACCGTAATTCAAGTAAAACAAATATTCTTAATACTGAACATTAAATTACTATTTGACCATTCTTACTCAGCAGTGCAGTGGGGTGAGATGTTTTCAAAGTGTGCACAGGGAAGCCCTCTGGGGGAAGTGGCGGAGTGGGTCTAAAAGTATTGGTTGCCAGGAGACAATGGGGGCCCACTTGCCATCGGGCAAGCTGACACCCTGGCCGGTCCGCCACTGCCTCGGGGTAGTAGGTGCACGGGGGAGTACGGGGAGTGGGTTCACAGGGAAGGCCTCGGGGTAGTAGGTGCACGGGGGAGTACGGGGAGTGGGTTCACAGGGAAGGCCTCGGGGGAGTGGGTACAAGGGGAAAGGGTCAGGGGAGAGGGAGCACCAGGGGAGTAGGTACCCGGGCGGCGGCGGCGGCGACGTTGGCGCCCAGACCTACCTCAGGGGGCGGCTCCAGCCGCCGAGTGACGTGCGCTCACTGACACCAATCGGCCGCCGCCGCCGCGTTGAGTGGAAGGAGTAGGCCCCACAGTGTAGGAAGCTCACAGGCAGTTCATCCTCGCCGACTCTGCCGCAAATTAGCAATAGTTTTTTTTGTTGTAACTATTAGAAATTATGACACCTCTCCGTACAAGGTTGCAAATGCGTGAAAGCTAGTGAGGAATAGTCACCGGTAGGTAGCACGTATTTTACGGCAATTTACGGTTTCAAAGACATGCAGTGAATGGGCAGCTGCGGCCTTGTTTAAAATGAGTGTTTGCAGCAGTGTTACAGCTGAAATTTCATACCTGCTAACGCTCACTGTGTGAGGGGAAGACGAGGGCGATATAAGAATGGGACTCTGGACTGGTGGATCCGATTGCTGAAATTCTAGAGGGTTTTAATATTGATTGATAACAAAGCTTGTTATTTTTAAAATATCACAATCAGTTCACAGCCAAAAATAACAGGTTGATTGTGAAGCCTTATAATAATGCATAATCGAAGTGATTCAAAAATGTTTTCTGACACGAAGGAACATCTTGTTCGAAGTGTGAAAGGTGCAAACTATTAAAAAAAATATTGGCCTCAAATGTATGATTATAAATACTTTCGAAGGTTCTGAATTTAGTTGCCGAGGATGTAATTTCTAATACTTGCAGTTCACACGGATTAGTCACTTGAAATGCTGTTGGTTTAAAAAAATGGACAATATTTACATTAGAAATGACAAGTTATATTAAACAGTTACTTAGTAACACCTTAAACTCCAACATTGTAGTTAAAACCTATTTTGTTTTGAGATATTTATGGAATCCATGTTTTTTTAATTGATGATCATGCCTAGATTCCTACTTCTCTATAACATATGTGTAGCATTAGGCATAGGCATAGTTCCAACACTAGTACTCGGTGAGCGGCATCATATGATATAAAACACCATCAAACGTGCGTATAAAATCTGATTTTTCAGTCTAAAATTAATTTTCACATTAAACTGAAAAATCATTCTAAATGATATTTCAGATTTATTTTGCATTTTAATAAATGTGTGCCAAAGCATTTAGAATGTCAACTTAATCAGTGTTTATATTTGGAAGATGCAAACACATTTAAAGTTGCCATCTTTACTATTTGTTTACCTAGGTCACAAAACATTACAATATAACTATTTAAAAAAATCTTTGATTCATTTTATTTGTGATCTGGTGGTGAATCTGTGGAATTCTTAGCCACAGAAGGATGTGGAAGGAAAGTCAGTGGATATATTTAAGGCAGAGATAGGTAGATTCTTGATTAGTACGGGTGTCATAGGTTATGGGGAGAAGGCAGGAGAATAGGGTTAGGAGGGAGAGGTAGATCAGGCATGATTGAATGGTGTAGACTTGATGGGCCAAATGGCCTAATTTCGCCGCTGTAGCAGAACTAGGCCATTTGTGATCTTATGATCATATGATCACTCATGATCTTCTGATCTGAGTTTCACTTTTCCACCCATTCCTATTTTCCCTAACGAAGGTGATAATCAGCAGCAGTTGACCTGGTAAAGATACATGTGATGGATGAGTTTCCAGGATTTAGACCCGACTAGGCCAATGTGTTTACAAGGTACACGGCTCCATGACAGTATGGTGTCCAATTGGATGGAAGCCAGCAGATGTAGTACTATTCCTAGTCACGTCAAGAGAGTTTATTGTCATGTGTCCCAGATAGGACAATTAAATTCTTGCTTGCTGCAGCACAACAGAATATTGTAAGCAAAAATACAGAATAGTTCAGTTCAATATGCACATAATAAGCAGATAAAGTGCAATAGGCTGTTACAGTTCAGAGTCATTTTGTTGGTGAGTTTAATAGCCTGAAGGCTGTTCCTGAACCTGGATGTAACAGATTTCAGGCTCCTTGGTGGCAGAGATAAAAATTTCACAAGGAGCTGTTTGAGTTGCATAAGTGAGTAACTGCAGTGCATTTTGCTGATGGTGTACACTGTAGCCACAGTATGTTTGTGATGGAGAATTGGATTGTGGATGTGATATCAATCAACAGAGATGTTTTGTACTGTGTTGAGGTTCTTGAGAGTTATTGGAGCTGGACTCATCCAGGCAAATGAAAGAAAAATGAAAACCAAAATACGCCTGTGTGCCTGTGATGTTGCTACAAGCAACATTTTCATAGTATCTGTACCTCACTGTACTTGTGCATATGACAATAAACTTGACTTGAGTATTCCATGACATTCCCTAACTCGTGCCTTATAAATGCGAGGAGATGCCATAATGTTAATGCCATTGAATGTCAAGAGTATGTTGGTGGACCTTCTCTTTTTGGAGATGATAATTGCCTGGTACTTATGTGACATGGATGTTACTTGCTCCTTATCGTTGTCTTTAATGTTGTCTAGATATTGCTGCATATAGGCAAAGATTAGTTCATGCGTCGAGGAATTGTAAAAGGAAATAAACATTGTGCAGTCATCAGCTTTGGACATTGTGATGGAAGGAGCATTGTTGTTCTTTCACCAGTTGCTAGATTGATTCCATAGGTCCAGATGAGAAAGTCCTTCAGTGATGTTGTGGGTTTGAGATAATTATCTTCTACAATCATAACTGGTTTCCTTGGTGTGAGTTGTGACTCCAAGCATCAGAGTTTTTATTTCACCTTGAGGTTCATTGACTTCAGTTTTCTCCAGGGTTCTTGAAATTACGTTTGGTTGAATGCTGCCTTAACTGCCAAGGGCAGACACTCTTGCTTGACCTATGAATATATTATTTTGGTTCCTATTTGGACCAAGATTCTGAGGTCCAGAGCGGGAACATAAACAGACAGGGCTGCACTGATCAGTTGATTGGTGAGGAAACACCACTGACAGTACTGTAGTTGAGATGCTCCATTTCTACTTTATCAGGTAGATGCTGGCATTGTAACCAGAAAAAACAGCATGGCAAAAGATGCAGCTTGTTCTGAAGTGGGATGATTTTTACTCCCCCCAAAAAATTGCTGTACCCAGTGTTCTCAGCTGTTTCTTGCTGGCATGGATATAAATGCATTTAAACAGGTTAATGGATAGAAAATGATTAAAGGGATATGGGCCAAACCCATAGGCACCTTGGTCGGCATGGACAGGTATGGCCAAAGGGCCTGTTTATAATTATAAACTTATATAAGTTATATAATTCTATGACTATTATTTAATTTAGATAGTAGACTTTTGGATGTGTAATTTATGCAGAGAAGTTGTGCTTCATTTCTCTATGATGAATATCTTGCAAGATAAAGGAACTGAGAGGCATGGCTTAGTGTCAGCAGCCTTTTACACGGAAGTTCATCTTGTGCTGGTAATTTTGTCAACATGGACAAGTTCTAAGTGAGGGCCAATAGCAAATCCATAGGTTATAAAGTAAAACCAGAGTACTGAAAACTTTCAGCAGGTCAAGTGACACCTGCCATAGGTGGGGGTTAATTTCTTCTCTTTCTCCTATACAAGGAATTTCATGTATTTCATGGGGGTGGGGGATTGAAATGGAGATGTGGGAGGGATAGGCACAGATGACAATATCTTAGTATGTAAGTACTTTCAAGCACCTCTAGCAGGGCATTTCGAGATTAGGCAGAAGTTACCAGAATCAGAGTTTAATTATGTGAGCTTTAAATAGTGTTAAGTGATTGTGGTTTCGAAAGGAAAGGTGACAGACTGTCAACCACCTTGGGAAGGATGGAAAATAAAATTTGATTAAGGAGTCTCTGGGCATTGAGTGGATATTGTAGATGAGATGAGGTCAAAACGTTTAGTGTGAATATGTGGTAAAGAAGTTCATGATTAGAGATTGTGATAAACTATATGATCATTAATCTTCGCATTACGATTAAGCAGCTGAATGACTATTTCTGTCTGTGGCACATGGGTCTTTGAACATTTAATTCTTGTTAAAGGTTTAGGTTAGTGGGCAAGTGGAGGGTGGGGAAAGAGACCTGAATGCAAACAAATACTGTGCCATTTTTCCTGTGCTCCTGTGAGGCCTGATAGTCCTTTATGTGGTTTGGCAAGATATGTCAGTGGATGGCAGAGCTTGTTTGCATGCTATGCATGCATGCTTGCTGAAGTAAATAAATAAGGATATTTTAGTGAGGGAAAAGATGAATTATTCAATGTCATTGTACTAATTCATATTTGACATGATAATTATGGATCCAGTGGGTAAGGCTGGGAATATTGCTGTCAGTTCAATATAAAATATGATAAAGCCAAGAAATACTCCTACAATTTTAGATATGTTCAAAAAGCTGGAAAAAGAGGTTGTGACATTTTAATATCAATAAAGCTAGCTCTTGTCATTATGTTTTTATAAAAATGAAATATAATTTAGAACATAACAATTGTCCTTCACTGTTGGCATGATACTCTCTTGTTACAGAAAGGAGATGGTTGTAAGTTGGGCTCCTTCCCTGCTCTGAGTTATGTTGAATAGATATTATCAAGCAGCTGGTTGCTGTATTTTCCAACATTGACATAGGAAAATCATCTGGTTGCAACAGAAAAAAAAGTGTGTCTCTTGACCTTCAGTTGTGGCAGATGGATGAATTTGAGATGGTGCCGAGGAAGCAGTGCACTTCTCATATGAATACTCAAACATACCAACTAGGCACAGGAATAGGCCGCATGACTCATCAAGTCTGCTCTATTGTTCCATAGGATTTTGTCTATTTGGTCAATATCTCAAATCCATATTCTTGTCCATCTTTGTAACCTTTGATTCCTTTGATTATCAAAAATCAATTTACCTCTCCCTTAAAACCATCCAAGGACGTTGCTTCCACCAGCCTTTAAGGATGAGAGTTTCAAAGATTACATCTCATAGAAAATAGGTGTAGGAGGAGGCCATTTGGCCCTTCGAGCCAGCACCGCCATTCATTGTTTAAGAAAGAACTACATATGCTGGAAAAATCGAAGGTAGACATAAAATGCTAGAGAAACTCAGCGGGTGAGGCAGCATCTATGGGGAGAAGGAATAGGCGACGCTTCAGGTCGAGACCCTTCTTCAGACCCGAAACATCTCGACCCGAAACGTCGCCTATTCCTTCTCTCCATAGATGCTGCCTCACCTGCTGAGTTTCTCCAGCATTTTGTGTCCACCCGCCATTCGTTGTGATCATGGTTGATCATCCACAATCAGTAACCCGTGCCTGCCCTCCCCATATCCCTTGATTCCGCTAGCCCCTAGAGCTCTATCTAATTATCTTTTAAATTCATCCAGTGAATTGGCCTCTGCTGCCTTCTGTGGCAGAGAATTCCACAAATTCACATCCCTGAGATAAATAATATTTGCCTCATCTGTGTTAGATGGAATGACCTTTTTTATTTTAACAGTGATCCCAAATTCTAGATTCTTTCACGAAGGGAAATATTTTCTCCGTATCACAAACCTCAAAGACCTGGCAGGAGCTTATGTTTTAATTAAGTCCCTTCTTGTTCCTCCGAAGTCCAATGGATAGAGGTCTAGGTCTTTCACACATGACAACCTGTCCATTGCAGGAATTAATCTGGTAATTTTTTTAATTTCAATAACAAATCATCCACACTATTAAGATATGCCATTTGCACCAGCTACAGAGTTAGACAACATTCTCAGAAGCATTGATTAAGATACAGGATGTGTGTATTTTCAGTTAGCGACCTCAAAGTAGATTTATATGAAAAAGGTGAATAAAACATGGCTTAATTCTTGTAAAATTCTTGGTTAAGACAACAAGAGTTCTCAAACTGTAGGATATAGAAAATATTTTTGTATATTTTCTCGCTTTCCTATGACGGTTTGAATTTATGGGGGGTCTTGGAGAATTCTATCAAACCCATTTCTCTGTTTGTTTTTTCTGTAGCTTATTTTCTCTTCTGTGCTAATTGTTTACAGGGTGGCACAGTGCCACAGTTAGTAGAGTCGTTGCCTCAAAGTGCCACAGTTAGTAGAGCCGTTGCCTCAATCTTGACCTCGGGTGCTGTTAGTGTGGAGATTGTACGCTCTCCCTGTGACCACAAGGGTTTGCTCTGGGTGCTCCAGTTTCTTCTTGCATCCTAATGGGCCTGTCTTAGGCACCTTTTTAGGCGACTGCAGGAGACTCTACGGTCGCCACATGGTCGCCATGTTCGCGGGTAGTTGCCGGGGGGTCCCCTTCATGGTCGTGAGGAGTTCCCACATTCTGGGAACTAGTCGTGGCCTCATTATGGTCGCCGCAAACTTTTCAACATGTTGAAAAATTAGTGGCGACCGGAATGAAGCCGCCATGGAGAGTAGCGAGAATCGTTGTGCCGTAGGTGGGTCACCAGGAGGTCCTAGTGGGTTGCCAGGAGGTCGAAGGATCTCGTAGGTTGTAACAGATGCTGACCAGTGAATTTCATTGGCTCATTGGGGGAAAAAACGTAAGCAGTAGTTTTCAGAACCAAGGATAACTGACCGAGCTTCACAGCCGTGTATCTCTGGCTTCTTAAAAGTTCACTCCTTCCCCCTCCTCCTTCCCCCTCCTCCTTCCCCCTCCTCCTTCCCCCTCCTCCTTCCCCCTCCTCCTTCCCCCTCCTCCTTCCCCCTCCTCCTTCCCCCTCCTCCTTCTCCCACCTCTCCCCCTGCTCTCCCATCTTTTAAAGGGCTTACTGTACACTGTGCTTTAGCCGTCTTAATTACAGCGCCAACCTTCCTGTTCATCTTGGTGTGTGTCTGTATCACCTTGGCTTTGCACCGTGTGAATTTCACTCAGACAGCGCTTGCCCTGTCCCCCACCAACACAGTAGAGGCAATTTACAGATGGCAATTATCCAATCAACTCAAAAACCTTTATGGGCCGGTCCCACTTAGGCGATTTTTCAGGCGACTGCTGGCGACTGTCAAGTTGCTGGCAGTTGCCAGAGAAACCGACAACTGGAACGGCGACTGTCAGAGTGGAACACACACACACATCGCTTCCTACACTAGCCCGTGGGTTAGTGTAGGAAGCTAGTGTAGGGCTCGTGTAGGAAGCGATGTGTTTGTGTTCCACTCTGCAGTCGCCCATCCAGTTGTCGGTTTTTCAGGCGACTGCCAGCAACTTGACAGTCGCCTGACAAATCGCCTATGTGGGACCGGCCCATAAAGGTTTTTGAGTTGATTGGATAATTGCAATCTGTAAATTGCCTCTACTGTGTTGGTGAGTGATGGAATCTGCGGAAAGTTGAAGAGAATATGGGGAGAATTTTGGGGGTGGAGAAAATAAATAATTGTTGGATATGTATAAAATGGGTGATTGATGATTGGTTGGGATGTGGTGGGCCAACATATTTATTTCTGTGCTATTATTTTCTCTCTATGACAGTGTTTAGATGAGAAAGTATATTTATGACACATCTATGTGTTCCGTTTTGTCTTATGTTCCATATCAGCTTCTTGTGTTACTGATTTTTCAACAGTTGGAGGGTGTGTTTAAATCTTAGTTTAAACTTTTTAGAATGGATTTTGTCTTAAAATAATGTATGGTGGTGCATATAGTATTACAAAAAAAACTGCAGATGCTGGTTTGTATTAAAGATAGACACAAAATGCTGGAGTAACTCAGTGTCTCTGGAGAAAATGAATAGGTGGCGCGGTTAGAGTCAGGACCCGTCTTCAGACGGATTGTAGCAGGTGGGGAGTAAGCTGGAACCTCGTAACCAGGTGCTGACCCAAAACGTCACCTATCCATGTTCTCCAGAGATGCTGCCTGACCCGCTGACTTACTCCAGCATTTTGCGTCTATTTGAGGTGTATGTAGTATTTGAATTGTGCAGCACTTTAACTCCCCCTCCCATTCCCAATCTAACCTCTCTGTCCTGGGCCTCCTCCATTGCCAGAGTGAGGCCCAGTGCAAATTGGAAGAACAGCACCTCATATTTTGCTTGGGTAGCTTACACCCCAGCGGTGTGAACATTGACTTCTCTAAGTTCAAATAGCCCTTGCTTTCCCTCTTGCTCCATCCCCTCCCCCTTCCCAGTTCTCCCACCAGTCTTACTGTCTCCGACTACATCGCCAATGCGTCCACTATTTCTAGAGCCACCTCCCTGAGGACCCTGGGATGCAGACCATCAGGTCCAGGGGATTTATCATCCTTCAGTCCCATTAGCCTACCCAATACTATTTCTCGCCTAATGAACATTTCTTTCAGTTCCTCTACCCCCTTAGATCCTCTGTCCTCCAGTACATCTGGGAGATTGTGTCTTCCTTAGTGAAGATGGATCCGAAGTACCTATTCAACTCTTCTGCCATTTCCTTGTTTGTCATAATAATTTCACCCGTGTCTGCCTTCAAGGGACCCATATTTGACTTTGCTACTCTTTTTCCCTTAGCATATCTAAAGAAGCTTTTACTGTCCTTCTTTATATTCCTGGCCAGCTTCCCTTCGTACTTCATCTTTTCAGCCCGTATTGCCCGTTTTATTTCCTTCTGTTGTCCTGTGAAAGTTTTCCCAATCCTCTGGTTTCCGGCTACTCTTTGCTGTATTATACATCTTTTCTTTTAGTTTTATTCTATCCCTAACTTCTCTTGTCAGCCACGGTTGCCTCCTACTCCCCTTAGAATCTTTCTTCCTTTTTGAAATGAAATGATCCTGCGTCTTCCGGATTATGCCCAGAAATTCCTGCCATTGCTGTTCCACCGTCATTCCTGCTAGGATCCCTTTCCAGTCTACCTTGGCCAGCTCCCCTCTCATGCCTTCATAGTCCCCTTTGTTCAACTGCATCACTGACACTTCCGATTTACCATTCTCCTTCTCAATTGTAGATTAAAACTAATCATATTATGATCACGACCTCCAAGCGGTTCCTTTACCTCGAGTTAATGAAACTTAATTCTAAAACTCAATTTTCTATGAATTAGAATCAAAATTAGCTATGAACTTTTGGATAGTGCTGTGGTTGTCAGCTTCTGTGCAAAACATTTTTATTTTTGTAAATGTACTTCAAAAGCTTTTGTCATGGCTGTTAAGTGCATCTTTATATAATAGAATTGCAATTTTGATCCTGTGGTTAACTGCGTTGAACATTGTTAAATTAATGGTAATTGTCCTTGCAAGAGTTTGAAAGTGTATGATAGTATTGCAATTATAAATACAAGGGCTGAGGCAGAAACATTTGAGTGATTTTTATGAAATTATCTCCATAGTAGAGGAGTGTACACTATTCTTCCCCCTATGGTTATACTTCCAAAGTTGTAATTTGAAATAAATTGTACATCTTTACAGATTTGTGCAGGTGAAAATTTGGTTGACACTTTTTTTTCTTTTTATAGAAGGATCATATTGGAGAACGTTTTGAATCTTCTATATGGGCCATTTTCTTTCAAAAAATGGTAAACGCGTGAAGAAAAGAAGACGGAAAGTTAGAAAGAACTGCTTTCTTCGTGGACCTTGTATGCTATGCTTCATTGTTCACAATACTTCTGCCCTTGATGAGGATCAGTTTGAAAGTGCATCCAAAGCAGCAGAAAGATACACTGCATTGACTACTACGGAGGAGTGTGCTAAGTTTCTTCTTTCCCCAAAGGAACTTAGTATCTGGGAAGAACAGGGTAAAAGTTTGCTTTCCAGTGTTCCAGCAAAGCTCATTGGACCCCCTCTGTTTAGAACAGTTTGTTCAGACTATTCCGAGATGCCAGTTTGCAAGCGTAAATGTGCTGGCGTACAAGCTTGTACACCTTGCAAACTGCCTCGTTCTGCAGTCGGAAGAGTTCCTGAGACTGGATTAAATAATGACATAGCACAGTGTCCAGTGTCTGTATGTACTTTGCCTACATCCACAGCAGAATGTACAAATTTGGGACTTGAGGGGAACATGGGTGACTGCTCTTCTTTGCTCCAGCAACCATTGTCCCCTTCGGGGTCTGAAGATAGTGAAGTTATTACCCCAGAAAATCTTACAGATTTAAGAATGGAATCTGAGCCACCGAATATTAATCAGCTTCCTTCGTCTATACTTCTAAAGGTGAGGATTTTAACCATGTTGATTACTACTTGTATCTTGAATGGTGCCACTTAATGAAAGTACACAAAACAAATCTGAATTATTAGAAGCTTAAGCAAACGAGATTTCTGTGAAAGAAAAGGTTAAAGGCATTGACAACCCTCATGTTTGTTTCTGGTCATCTGTTTAATTTATGTTGTAAAGACATGACTTCATTCTAAGTTATTGGGGAAAACCTCTACTTGATGTAAATATTGTCCCAATAATAAGATGCTTGCAGAATGATATTCCATGCAGTTTTATTAAAAACAATCTGAGGTGTGCATTGTGAACTCTGCAATGTTGTAATCTGCCTTGCTCTGCAGACATACCAAGATTAAAATTGAAATATAGTTTTAACACACATCGGCTGTATTTTGCTTTTTTTCTAGTAGAGCAACTCGTCCATCTCTTTTCCCTCCCTCTATATCATGCCAAAAATATTGAAACCCCGGAATATTGAGCTGCTATTCATGTCCTGCTGTCAACCATGTTTTTACATTGGCCTCAACGTCATAACTCGAGCAATGATTCAGGTTCTAAGTTCAGCTGCTTTCCTCATAATACTCCCTGCTTTGAAAGAAACATACTTCAGCTCATCAGCTTCACCATATTTGTACATCTCTCCATGCTATCCTTCCTTGAAGACTTTACCTTTCCATCATTCCTAACCAATGTCTGACCTGCTATTATGCTCCTCCAGCTCCTTGTTCATCTATTTATATAACTTCAACTTTAAAGTCTTAAAGCTTTGGAATTCTCTTCCGAAATCTGTCCTAATTTCATCTTGCGACAGTGATAAATATATGATAATGCCATTGTGAAGCATGTCGGGGTTATTTTCTATGTTAAATGTTCTACATAAAATCAGATGTTCATGTTCATTGCATTTGATGAAAAAAATATTTTTTCAAGGATTTTTTTCAGATTTGTTTTCTCTTTGCTGGGAATTTACTTCAGTGATCAGTAATCTCATGGCAGTGTTCAAAAAAATGGAACAGAGTTCTCTAGATACCCCAGCCAATATAAATCAAAATTATGGATTTGATGGAAAAGACATCCTCATTTAAATTATTGCCCATCTGAGTTATATAACCATATAACCATATAACAATTACAGCACGGAAACAGGCCATCTCGGCCCTTCTAGTCCGTGCCGAACACTTATTCTCACCTAGTCCCATCTACCTGCACTCAGACCATAACCCTCCATTCCTTTACCGTCCATATACCTATCCAATTTATTTTTAAATGATAAAATCGAACCTGCCTCCACCACTTCCACTGGAAGCTCATTCCACACAGTTACCACTCTCTGAGTGCATATGAGTGCATAAAGGACTAAAAACTATTAGGGATTTTAAATAACTTTTTAGAAGCAATAAATAGCTGTTTACATTTTAATTTTAATTCATAGTTAGTCATTTAAAAAAAAATTTAAGCCAGGTAAAATTCACACCCTTTGTGTGAAAAAATGACCCCTCGGATTCCTATTAAATCTTTTCTCCTTCACCTTGAACCTATGTCCTCTGGTCCTCGATTCCCCTACTCTGGGCAAAGGACTCTGTGCATCTACCTGATCTATTCCTCTCATGATTTTGTACGCCTCTATAAGATTTCCCCTCATCCTCCTGTGCTCCATTGAATAGAGACCCAGCCAACTCAACGTCTCCCTACAGCTCACACCCTCTAGTCCTGGCAACATCCTTGTAATTTTTTCTGAACCCTTTCAAGCTTTCCTATAACATGGTGACCAGAACTGAGCACAATATTTTAATTGCTGTTTAAAAGCAAAGTGATATAATTTCCTCTCGGGAGATCTGAGGAAATAAATGGAATTTGTTACTGAGAAGCAGCGCAATACATTATGTGATTACAGCCAGATTGGGAAAGTAAACAAAATTACAAGAGCTTACCATGGTTTTGTGAATGCTATTTTTCACAACTCCCATCATGAGATCTCTATGATAGGTTTCCCATTGCAGTTGAGGGTGATTTTATTCATCCAAAGCCATGATTAATTATTGCATCCAGTCTGATATCCTTTTTCTTTAGTCTTTTCAGCAGAGAAAAAAATGACTGAAACATATTTGGATAATCATTGACATTATATCAGATACATTAAAGGCATTGCCAGTTGTGATTTATCTAAGATCGAGAGGCTGAAAACTTCAGGGAAGATATTCCATAGCTTTATTAGGACAGAAATAAAGTCCAGATAAGTTGGACTTTATTTCAGGTATTTTCTGATGTGAAATCATTGTAAGAAGAATACAGAGCTGTAGACGGGGCTGACCATGGTATGTTGAGAAGAATCATGTCTGGTCTTTTATTAATCTCTCTATGTGGGAAACTCCATGCCTTTTGTCAGGTTCAGTATCAACTACTGTTCGTCATCTTATAGTCGCTGACATAATCTGGTATCAATTCTGCTTGCAAATTTAAATTAAATTTCAAAATAGTCTCTTTTAACTTTTTTTCTAGTTCTTTACTCCTTTCGATCTTTTACTCTTCCATTTCTGGCGTTATGTGCATCATGAATTTTATTTGGTCCATCATTAGCAGATATGCCCTTGGCTCCTTTGGTTGCAGCATCTGATTAATGCTTCTTGATGTAATCTTTGTTGCTTTCTTTCAAGTTTGTCACGTTAACAAAACATTTGGTGATTGCCTAATCTCCTGACGTGACTGCGTTGAATGTTGTCTAATAATGCTTCCGTGAAGAAACTTCGGATGTTTTATTATGTTGAAAGGAATGAAAGTCAGCAAAGTCACTAGGCAAGGGAATAGTTAGGGAATGAGAATAGTGGAGGTGAACACCAGGTTAATTTGACTGACCGGCAGAATTCCTCCAGTTCTTTGTGTTTTTATTATTATTCATGTGTATATTTAAAATATCTAACTTTATAACTTTATATCTTAACTCCAAGTCCGTATTTAAAATTGCTGTCTTTTTATTGTGCTGACCAATATTTTTCCTGTCCAGGAGTTTCAGATTTTACTGCAGGAAAATAGAAATTGCAAAAAATTGGCTCCCAACCTTTCTGTAAATTTTGCCCTTTAACTGAAGTATCAAATGTAATTGTCTGATTGTATTAAATAAAAACACATACGTCAGGCGGTTGTTCATCGATTACAGATTGGCGTTCAATGCCATCATCCCCTCTAAACCTGTTACCAAGCTCAGAGAACTGGGTCTCTGTGCATCCCTCTGCAACGGAATCCTCGACTTCCTCATCAACTGACCACAATCGGTACGATATGGCAACAGCATTTCCTCCTCAATAACCAGCAGCACAGGAGCACCTCGGGGCTGTGTGCTCAGACCCTACTCTTCTGACACTATACCTATGACCATGTAACCGGACAAAGTTCCAACTCCATCGTAAATTCGCCAACGAAATCAGCATTGTTGGACGAATTATCGGTAATAATGAGTCGGAGTATAGGAAGAAGATTGATCGTCTGATTGAATGGTGCCAGAACAACAAACTTACTCTCAATGTCAGTAAAACCAAGGAGCTGATTGTTGACTTCGGAAGAGGAAGGCTGAGGATCCACAAACCTGACTTCGTCGGTGGGCCGATGGTGGACGGAGTCAACAACTACAATTCCTGGGCGTACATATCTCTGAAGTTCCGTCCTGGACCCAACACATTGGTACAATCATAAAGAAAGCCCATCAACGCCTCTACTTCTTTAGATTTTGTTTTATTTTGCATTATATTGGGTTTTTGTCTTTATTTTATCTGTTGAATGCTGTATTTGCAAACTAGTGCTGCTGCCAGTAAGAATTTCATTGTTACATTTTAGTACACGTGACAAATAAACGCTCTTGACTTGATTTGAAAGTGGAGAACTGAATATTTTACTGTCATTTCACCAACTGCCCACTGGGTGTAGCTGAAAATCCATTCAATTTGTTTATTTCTTTTAAAGAAAACATCTGTTCAAAATTTAACTTTCTATTTTCACGCTCTACAATTTGATCTATCATGTAAAAACAAAACTCATTCCATACACAGCTATTCCAGTGTAATTTTTGAAAATTGTATTAGTTTGCTGTTATTGCGCATGCGAGGTTTTCTTTTGAGCTTCCCAGGAGATGGCTGTTGGTGACCTGTACTTTAAATTCATTTAGATATTTGAAAATGCTGATTAAATAGTTCCTTCCAACAAAACCTACATTAGACTTGAGATACTGTGCAGAATCAGGCTCTTCGGCCCACCGAGTCTGCAGCGATCACCCAATAGACTAACACTATCTTACACACAAGGACAATTTACAATTTTTACCAAAGCCAATTGACTTACAAACATGCACATATTGAGTGTGGGGAGCATCAGGAAAAACCCCACAGTGTCACTGTCACAGGGAGAACGTACAAACTCCATACAGACAGTACCCATAGTCAGGATTGAACCCGGGTCTCTGGTCCTGCAGGTCTACCTCTTTACCACTATGTCGCCCTAATTCTCTTTTCCTTTTATTTTTCTCGCAGTTTTAAATGTGTCTCTGTTTGCATCTCAATGTTTGAATCGTATGCAATTTGCAGTGTGTGCTGACAGATTTAGGTGGTTTCCCTTCGTCTATTTCAGTAATCTTTTATCAAAATAGATGTGAAATTAAAAAATATCTAGCAAATATTTGTTTTGATCTTTGCTGGATGAATGTATTAATTATCTTGCAGAGCACATGTTTGAAGCCACACCTGGTCTTGTAAATATTGGCTCTATTGTATCTGATCAGAAACTTCTCTTAATTTCAGGTCTTTGCTCATTTATCTTTGAAGGAAAGATGTCTTTCGGCATCTTTGGTTTGCAAGTACTGGCGCGATCTTGGTCTAGATTTCCAATTTTGGAAGCAGCTGGACCTCAGTGGGCGACAGCAGGTAAAGACTTGACTCTTATTTATATAGATTTGCTAAAATATTCCTCCAGGCCATTTCGCTTTAATATATGAAAAATAATTTACCAAATTTACAGGTTACATAAAGAGTTAAATTAAGCTTCGACAGCAAGAAGGGTCATGGAAATGACTGCACAAATATATGCTCTTCATGTGCTGATTAAGTTTGCTATAAATTATAGGAAGTTCTATTTGCATGCATTAATTAATTAAAAAAAAAGGATGGATCAACGATTTTGAGCATTCCTACCTAATATTTGATCACCCCCTTAAATTTCAGTCATTTTGGAAGAGTGAATTATCTGATGTAAGGAGGTATACATTTAACCTTAAAACCACTCAATGCTCCCATTAGTATTTGCTGGGTTAGCATTGTAGCCAATTCTTGAGAATAAATCAAATCATTTGTGTTTATGAAAAAGTAAATTTTGTTATTCCCATTGCTCGGATGAAAATGCTGTTGAGCCTTTATCTTAAATCATTGTTAAACCCGTCTCACGGCGCGAGTTGACCCACGAGGTACCCCGAGTTTAAAACAAATTTAACTCGTAACTACGTACAGTTAACGTAGCAGGAACGTCGGTACTCGTGGACGCAACTTAGCGACTCGTGGCGCTAACGGCAGGTACCCGTGAAACTTGTTAACTCTTGGAAAAATTCAAACATGTTTAAAGTTTTCCAAGAGTAAAATGTACTGCTGAAGTTAAAAATTGAAACATTTAAACTCGTTTTAAGAACGTAGTGGCCCGTGCGTTTACCTTAGTGTCTAGTGAGTCTACCGTGGGAACTCTTTAACTCAGCGGGCAGGCAGCATCTCTGGAGAGAAGGAATGGGTGACGGGATGACATTTCCAAATTTCTGCTGCGTCATTGTGTAACTACAGCACTGTGTGTACACTTTTTGTCAACCAGCATCTGCCCTTTCTTAGCTGGCGAAATTATCAAAATACTGTTAAAGAGGCCAAAAGATATTACCTGTCTAATATAATAGTGGCTAAGCGTCACGACCCACGCGTATTATTCAAAACTATTGATTCTGTTTTAAATGCCCCACAGCCTGTTTGCTTGGAAGCATCGTCCGAATTGTGCAATGACTTCCTGCACTTCTTTATCAAAAAGGTAGTTTCTATAAGGGCTCTCATCTCAGCTCCTGCCTCTGACCCCTCTGTTCCGGCCCCATGCCTGGTGGCATTTGAAAAGTTTGTGCCTCTGACATTGTCGGGTCTAGAGGATGTGGTTAGGCATATTAAGCCGTCGGGTTCCCCCTGTGATGCTGTCCCTCCTCTTCTTTTTAAAGAGGTTTTCCCGAGTATAGGGCAGTCGGTTCTCGCCATTATAAACAGTAGCTTGTGTTCTGGGGTTGTCCCCATAAATTTTAAACATGCTGTAGTGCAACCACTACTTAAAAAACCAGGCCTGGATCAAACTGATCTGTCCAATTTTAGGCCGATCTCCAAGTTGCCTTTTATCTCCAAGATCATGGAGAAGGTAGTTTATGCGCAGCTGAAACTCTTCCTGGATGAGCACAATATTCGGGAGGTTTTCCAGTCTGGATTCAAGGCTATGCATAGCACAGAGTCGGCTCTGCTAAGGGTCTTCAACGACATCCTCCTGGCAAACGACTCAGGTAATTATGTGGTTCTTGTCTTGCTGGACCTATCTGCCGCCTTCGATACAGTGGACCATGGAATTTTAATTTCCAGACTACAGCACCAAGTGGGCATTTGTGGCAGTGCCCTGGGATGGTTCAGGTCCTATCTGGCAGACAGAACCATGCGGGTAAGCCTTGCTGGCTTTGAATCCTCCTCCACTCCCTTGGTATATGGGGTTCCACAGGGCTCAATTTTAGGGCCCCTGCTCTTCTCCTTATACCTACTTCCTCTGGGCTCAATTTTAAGAAGGCATGGCATCTCCTTTCACTTTTATGCAGATGATAGCCAGTTATATATGCCACTCAGGAAAGAGGAAGACTATTCTTTAAAATCACTTCTGTCTTGTCTTGAGGACATTAAGTCCTGGATGGCCTTAAACTTTCTGGGACTTAATGAAGAGAAGACAGAGGTGATTTTGTTTGGCCCCAATGGCTGCCGTGAACCTCCCTTTGTTGACTTGGGTCCATTGGCATTGTCTGTAAAGCCAACCGTCTTGAACCTGGGTTTTAGGATGGACGGTGATTTTAAACTAGACAAACAAATAGGCGCGGTGGTTAAGTCCAGCTTCTTTCACCTAAGGAAGCTGGCAAAGGTGAAGCCCATTCTCGAGCGGGAGCATTTTGAAACAGTAATCCATGCCTTTATTACATCTAGGCTGGATTACTGTAACGCACTCTACTCTGGAGTCGCACGAGCTTCATTGGCTCGTCTCCAGCTTGTTCAAAATGCTGCCGCTCGCCTTTTGACTGGAACTCGAAAGAGGGAGCACATTACGCCAATTTTGGCCTCCCTACACTGGCTCCCAGTGCACTTTCGAGTTCATTTCAAAATTATTTTATTTGTTTTTAAGTCGTTGAATGGGCTCGCCCCGCCTTACCTCTCTGAGCTGCTCCACCTATATGCTCCTGCCCGGTGCCTCAGGTCAGCTGATCAGCTGCTCCTTGAGGTACCAAGGTCTAAGCAGAAGCTCAGAGGGGATAGAGCCTTTTCTGTTGCTGCTCCGGCACTCTGGAACACCTTGCCGTTGCACATCAGACAGGCCCCCTCACTGTCCATCTTCAAATCCTCCCTAAAAACATATTTTTATTCTTTGGCTTTCGACACTGGCTGAGGCATTGCTCCTGTTTTTAGTGCTTTTAATGTCTTTTAATTTTTAGTGTGTTTTTTATAGTCCTTCGTTTTACGGTTTTTAATGGTTTTTAATTGTTTGTAATAGCTTTTTGTTCATGATTTCTCATGTACAGCACTTTGTGGCAACTGTAGTTGTTTAAAGTGCTTTATAAATAAAGTTATTATTATTATTATTATATTATTATTATTTGTATCCATGGCAGTTGATTGTCGCTCCCTTCAGTTTCCCAGGGGGTCGGGACGGGGCTGGAGTTGGGAGGGAAAGGTGGGGGGGGGGGGGGGGGGGGGGGGGGAGGGAGAGGGAGGGGGGTGGAGGAGAGAGGGTGGAGAGTGGAGGGAGAGGAGGGGGAGAAAGATGGGGGTGTCGTCATTCACTGGCGGCGGGTGCCTGTCACTGAAACAGGCAGGTGAGATTTCACATCCACCTTGTGTGTGTGTCTCTCTCCCTCCCTCTCACACAGGCTGAGAGACTGCCTCTGTGAGTGTACGTCTCTTTCTCCCCCTCTCCCACGCACAGTAAGACCGAGGTACTGTGCTCAGTCCATCTGTGTCTCCCACATACACAGTAAAACTCTGCTTTGTGTGTGCATGTACGTCTCCCCCCATTTCTCTCTTTCTCCCCCCCACCTCTCTCTTTCTCCCCCCCACCTCTCTCTTTCTCCCCCACACACAATAAGACTGATGTATTCTGCTTAGTCTCTCTTCCCTCCCACACACACAGATAGACCGAGGTCCTGTGCGATCTTTCTCTCCCACACAGTCACGCCGAAGTACACCGCACTGCCTCTGTGCCTCTCTCTCTCTCTGTCTCTCTCTCTGTCTCTCTCCCCCTCTCTCCTTCCGACACAGTCAGAGGTCCACACTGTCCCTGTGTCTCTCTCTCCCCCACACACACACACACACACACACACACACACACACACACACACACACACACACACACACACACACACACACACACACACACACACACACAGACAGAATTACACACTGCCCGTTGTGTGTGTGCCTCTGTCTCTCTCTCCCACACACACAGTTAAAGGTACTCCACGCTGCCTGTGTGTGTGTGTGTCTCTCTCTCTGTCCCACCCCGCACACCCACACACAGACAGTCAGTCAGTCAGAGGAACTCCACACTGTGTGTGTGTATGTGCGCGCCTCTGTCTCTCTCTATCACAGTCAGAGTGAGGTACTCCTCCCGCAGTCTCTCTGCGACCACTCCACGGGCAGGGTGCATCTGCCTCCCTCAGGCTGCCCAGGCAGTCACACACGACTCCGGTGGCGGGCTCCATGCACAGCTCCTCCCGGACGGCTGGGAGCGGCGACGGAGGGCAGGGGGAAGTTGGCAACCAGCAGGGCAGTCTCGGCTCTCCACATCCAACAAGTTGTCGGAGCAAGGCGGCGGCGGGGTAGCCATGCAGTCCGAGTCTCGCTGGATCCTCGTAATCCTCTGCCTCTGTCAAATGGGTGAGTTTAACCTGACCCCCCCCCCCCCAACCTCCCACCACCTCAACTCACGCCTGGGCACCAAAGCAGCTCAGGAGGCGAACCCTGAGCTCCGTCTCCCAACAATCTGATGTGCATATCCATCGATATTCAAAGATTTTATCTCCTGTCCCACCGCAGTGTGTAGACATGGCAGTAAATTCAATTAAAATATATCAAACCTGTGTGTTTCAAACATATCATAAGTATAACTGCTCTGGCACTGGACGGTGCGCATTTTCCCTTTGTAGATCACATCAATAGATGCGGCCGCGCTGAATTCTATCTTTAAATCAAAGCCGCAGAATGGAGATGTGTTTTTTAACACTGTTGCTTATTAAAACAGACCTTCATTCAGGGTTGGCTCAAGAATAACTCGGGAGACGAACTTGGAACATCGCAGAAATGACAAGTAAACGGCAAACTTGTCATACCCGTGGGAACTCGGTTAAATTCTGATCATACACTTGGAATCTCGTACACAACCACGAGTCTTTCACTCGGGGTACCTCGTGGGTCAGCTCGCACCGTGAGACAGGGCTTTAAGAGAATGTAGATCTACAGTACTGCCAGATGGAGTTAAATAAGATTTTAACCATAAGCTAATGAAAAATTATAAATGTTAAAATCAGAATGACCTTCTTGCGTACTTGCCATTCTTGTTTATCTGGATGGTGGAGATTCCCAGGAATTGTGAGGTGATACGCTGTGGGAATTGTGAGGCGCTCTGAGGCCTCGCAAGGATGCGTTCTCAGCTCCTTACTATACTCTCTATGCACTCATGACCATGTGGATAGATTCTGCTTTAACTCCATTTACAAGTTAACAGATAACACCACCACAGTGAGCTGTATCGGAAACAATGAAAGAGATAGAGGGCCTAGTAATATAGTGTCAAGACAACAACTTCTCCCTCAGTCAGGAAGACAAAGGAGACAGTTATTGACTTCAGTGTTCAAGCTGGTGTACACATCCCAGTCAGCATCAATGGTTCCAAAGTTTAGTTTAGTTTACTATTTCCACGTGGGACTGGGAGCAAGATAAGTCCAGGACAAGTCACGGTCGCAACAGATTACCTCAGGCAGGGTGGTTTCCTGATAGGCCAATTGTTGGCTGGGGATAGTGTGATCCTAAGAGAGATACATTGTTGCAAACTGTGGAACTGGTAACTGACTTTTAGTGGAGAAAGGAGAGCAAGGGTGGGGGGAGGAGTGGAAGGGAGGGTGGAGCAAACATTCCCCCCATTTCCTCTCCCCTATCCCCTTGGTCCTCTTGCCCTTGGTAAAAGTGTGCACAGCTCACCTCTGTTACATTGGAAATAAAATATGCCAATGAAATACAAACTCAATTAATACAATTTACACTGATTCTGTATTATTCTGAATTTATTCTGACCATTTACACTCTGAGTAAGTGTACAAAGCAATTTTGATTAAGGTTCTGTCAAGAAAATTAATCATTAAAATGACTGTATGAATGAAATGTTTTCAAACAGACTAAAAGGTAAATCAAGTTTCTCAAATATTTTTGCAAAACGCTGAGAGGCTGTGCAGTTGATTTATACGCCATTCAAAATTGTGGTGGTGTAAGCTTTGTGAATTCTATTTTGATTAGAGATTTCAGATTTATATTGCCAAAAGCTTTCCATAAAAAAGAGTATGGTATATTTTCTTTTAAACACTCGAACAAAATTAATACATTCATTTGTGGCTCTCCTGTTTTCTCAATTAAGTTGAAAAGTAGTGAGTGGCCTTTTTATGTATGTTCATGTTGTGAATTTCAATAAACAAACTCAACCCTTCCAGATATTAGCGATATTCATTTTCATCAGAATTGGATTGTGATAGAAAATGTTTGTCCTGTATTGTGTTCTGCTGCACAATATTTTATGCAAAGTGCAAATAATACGGCATTGGTAATGTTTTTGAATGTGACTTGAGTTTATTTCATTTGAATGTTTTGTTAGAAAATGAGAAGAAATCAACCTGCTGTTGGCTTGGGTAGTGGGCAGTGGGGAACTGATTTGCTGGTGCTTTTGGTGGAGGAAGGGATGCTAAGCTTGCTCGTTGGACGGATACCTCAGTGAGTGTTCAGAAAAGAGAAACAAAACAGAAAGGCAAAGTCAGTGAAGTAATATGCAAAAAAATGCCATAAACAAGTAAAGCGGTCAAGTACAGAAAAAAATATTAATGACAACATTAGAGAAATGGTAAAATGGAGACACAAGAGTTTGCTGATGCTGGAATCTTGTGCTGCATTGTGTGTCTTGCTTCCTGTAATATGTTGCCAGAGTGTTGCAGGGGTTGTGACATATTAACTGATTTAATTGAATGGTAGAATGAGTTTGAAGACGGAATGACCGCCTCTTTTTTTTTGGGGGGGGGGTGGGAAAGAGAAAGATTAACAGACACCTGAGGGGTAACTTTCCCGTACGGACGCTGGTGTAAATATATGGAAACAGCTGCCAGAGGAAGCTGAGGAATTCCTCTATCAGAGAAATTGAGACAGGTACAATAACATAATTTAAAAGATATTTGGACAAGTAAATGGATAGGAAAAGTTCAGAGGGGATAGGTTAAATGCATGCAAAGGGGACGGCAATAATGGGCATCTTATTTGGCAGAGATGAGTTGGGTCCAAGGGCTTGATTCCCTCCTGTATGACTCTTATCAATCGCAAGCTGAGAGTGTTTCAGTTTCTTTTGCTTGTTTTAAGCAAATCCTATCCCGGAAAGCCGCCCGTGTGGCGGCGAGAATGTCCCGGGGAGCCGAGCGCGTGGAAGCGGGAGTGTCCCGGGGTGCCGCGCGTGCCCGATCCACTCGCCGAACAACGGTGGCGCCGACGACCGGAACGCGCCCCGGTAAGCCTGACGCCCTACAGGCCTCCCAGGGGACTGCGGAGAAGCTGGGCGGCGAGGTCTGCCTGGGTCAAAGGAGCCTCAGCGGCGGCAGCAGCTTGAGCCTTGACGGCAACGGGAGCCTGTGCGGTGATGGGGCCTCGGCGGCAGCGGGAACCTCGGTGACGGTGGAACGTTTGGGGGGGGCGGGAAGACAATGGGAACCCAGCGTGGGGAGACTGTTGTGATGAATGGTGGAGAACCCGGCGTGGGGGGACTGCCGTGATGAACAATGGAGGACACGGGAGGGGGGTGGGGGGGGAAGCAACTTTAGTTTTAGAATCCTCTTCCCAGGCGATAAGCCTGCGTTCGTTTGTTTGTTCCGGTTCGTTTCGGTTGAAGGCGCTATGTACACGGCAGCCAGCCAGCTAACAGTCGATTGTCCTTTTACTTTGCACTTGTAAGTTCAAGTTTTTGTGTACCTTGCGTGTTGTGACTGTTGGCAGACCAATTTCCCTCCGGGGATGAATAAAGTGTTTATAGTATTGTTACGTTAAACATGATATAAAACATTTTAGACTTGGCAAGAAATGATACCAGGGTTTGATATTTGAACACATGAACATAATAGTTAGTCTCAAACTGAAGGTGTCTTTTTTTTCAGTGCCAAAGGCATTCTTTACTTTAATGTTTGTAGACTATTTCAAGGAAACTGCTAAAGCTGAGAGAAATTGTCAGTTGGAGCATTTTTCCAGCATAAACAATTTTATGATTTTAAGAATTAGATAATTACTACTCTTTCAAAAACGATTTCCTCTTGCACAATTTTGTGCTTTATCTGGTTAAATATTATTTGGATTGTTGGTTTGTAGATGCATAGAACTGCAGATGCTGGGTCACAAAAAAGGACACGGTGCTGAGTAACTCAAAGAGTCAGGCAGCATCTCTGGAGAACATGGGTAGGTGATGATTCAGGTGGGAAGTCGTCACAATCAATGTTCTCCAGAAATGCTGCTTGACCTGATGAGTTACTCCAATACTTTCTGTCCGTTTTTGGATTGTTACTTTACTGTTCGAATTCTAAAATCTTCTTGATGGATTTCTAAAATATGTGCTATGTTGTGTTCCTTTCTGGTTTGAGTCTGAAATTGAGTTGAAATTGAGTTGAAAGTTAAAAAACAGCCCGATTTCTTCAAACTCGCCCATTTCGAGAAAAGAAATTCTGAATGACGTCACAATGCACTCACAAGGAAGGACGGCTCACTCCGGGAGGGTGGGGCACTCCAGCGCTCCAACGGCAGTTCGCAAAGCACGACAGGCCACTCGGGGCGGGAGGGGCACTCCAGCGCTTCAACGGCAGTTTCCACATTTTAAAGCGCTTGCATTTAAAAACAACGTTGCCATTGTTCACTCTTCCAACCGCTCTTCCACAACGTTCTTCAAATCCTCTCAAGACAGTCAGGTGAAGGTGCAGTTCAGAGCTGACTGCTTCATTCTGACTTCGCTGACTCTATATTAAAAATACACGGCGATTGGATTGATTAACATTTATTAAATAAAGACTTGCCGATTGTATTGATTAATTGAGATTTCACACTTTAATTAGTCTGCTGCTTTAAAAAAACCCGCCATTTCAGTGCATTTAAAAAAAATATAGATTAACATTTATTTTAAAACACTTGGATTTAAAACAAAAACGATTACTGCTCCGGATCACATGTGAGGGGAGCACAGCTCCACAACCGCACTTCCAGAACATTCTGACTTCGCTGACTGCACTGTATTTAACTATAAGCATTTACTAGACTAAGTGGGACCCGTTGGGTCCCATGTTCACACGGGAGGGCTGGGCCTCCAATGCAATATTCCACCTCTCCACCAATTCCAATATTGGTGGCCAGTGGGGTGGGGGCTTTCTGGAGGGCCAGTATGGACGTTGTGGGCCGAAGGAACTGGTTTCCTGAGGGCTAGTATGGACATTGTGGGCCGAATGGATTATTTGGCTGGCAGCTCAGTCACTCGGGCCTGGTGGGCTGGCAGCTCAGTCACTCGGTCCTGGTGGGCTGGCAGCTCAGTCACTCGGGCCTGGTGGGTTGGCAGCTCAGTCACTCGGGCCTGGTGGGCTGGCAGCTCAGTCACTCGGGCCTGGTGGGCTGGCAGCTCAGTCACTCGGGCCTGGTGGGCTGGCAGCCGACTCACTCACGGCTGGCAGCCGACTCACGGCTGGTGGACCGGCAGTCGACTCACAGCTGGTGGGCTCACACAACACACACACCCTCCATCACACACACACCCTCCATCACAGACACACACTCCTTCTCACAGAGACAAACACTCCATCTCTCACACACACACACACCCTCCATCTCACACACACCCTCCATCTCACACACACCCTCCATCTCGCACACACCCTCCAACTCTCACACACACCCTCCAACTCTCACACACACCCTCCAACTCTCACACACACCCACCATCTCACACACACCCACCATCTCACACACACCCACCATCTCACACCCACCCACCATCTCACACACACCCACACCATCCATCACACACTCTCACAGACTCACACACTACATAAATGTGACAGTAAAACTCTCTTGAATCTACTCACGCGTTTGAGCGCGGCCTCTCCCCTGACCGGGGCTTCCGTAGTAGGCGGGACTTCCGGAATGAGCGCGACATTCAGTTCAAGTAGCCCAACCCTTCAATTCAGTTCAAGCAGCCCAGTGCAGACCAATCCTTCAATTCAGTTCAAGCAGCCCAGTGCAGACCAACCCTTCAATTCAGTTCAAGCATCACAGTGCAGACTCACAGTTCAGTTCACTCACGGCGTAGACTCACAGCTCTGGACTGAACTCTCACTCACGGTCTTCCGGGGTGACTGACTCACGTCCAGCCTCCGGGGCTTTATTCTCCTAGCCCCCCCAGAAGGGGCGTTACCTTCATCATGGTGACTGGCAGGCGAGAAGACCAATCTGCTGATCTCACGATTTAAAAAAAAACATTCATAACTTTTAATATTTCACCGATCGGAAAAAACCTTGGGGCGGTTGGAGGAGAGGAGGATGGTGAGTAAGATGGCGAAAAAAATCATAGCGATATAGGGTAGCATTTTTTCTAAAATTTATTTACAACCTAGACAGGAAGTAGTTAAGATGAGAATTTTAGTAATAGTGTAGATATATTTTTAACATTGCGCGATTCTTTCAATAATACTTGCATTTAAAAAAAATCGCTATTGCATTGATTGACTTTTATTTTAAACTAGTTTCATTTAAAAAAAAACATTTTGTTTTAATCGAGTTGCATTTTAATTTAAAAAAAGAGGGACCGGACCCAATGGGTCCCACTTGGTCTAGTTAAGAATAAAGAGAGCACTGGTGAGCTTACTAATCATAAAGGGACTGGCAGGTTAAGGAAGACCTCCACAGCTGATGACAGAATTCTCTCTATAATAAAGAAAAATCCCCAAGCACCTGTCCGACCGATCAGAAACACGCTTTAGGATTCAGGTGTGAGTTTGTCAATGACCACTGTCCGCAGAAGACTTAATGAACAGAAATATAGAAGCTACACTGCAAGATGCAAACCACTGGTTAGCCACAAAAATAGGATGGCCAGGTTACTGTTTGCCAAGAAGTACTTAAAAGAGGAACCACAGTTCTGGAAAATGGTCTTGTGGACAGATGAGACGAAGATGAACTTATATCAGAGTGATGCCAAGAGCATAGTATGGAGGAGAGAAGGAGCTGCCCAAGATCCAAAGCATACCACATCATCCGTGAAACACGGTGGTGGGGGTGTTATGGCCTGGGCATGTATGGCTGCTGAAGGTACTGGCTTGCTTATCTTCATTGATGATACAACTGCTGATGGAAGTAGCATAATGAATTCTGAAGTGTATAGACACATCCTATCTGCTCAAGTTCAAACAAATGCCTCAAAATTCATTGGCTGGCGGTTCATTCTACAGCAAGACAATGATCCCAAAAATACTGCTAAAGCAACAAAGGAGTTTTTCAAAGCTAAAAAATGGTAAATTCAATCACCCGATCTGAACCCAATTGAGCATGCCTTTTATATGCAGAAGAGTAAACTGAAGGGAACTAGCCCCCAAAACAAGCATAAGCTAAAGATGGCTGCAATACAGGCCTGGCAGAGCATCACCAGATAAGGCACCCAGCAACTGGTGATGTCTATGAATCGAATACTTCAAGCAGTCATTGCTTGCAAAGAATATGCAACAAAATACAAAACATGACTGCTTTCATTTAAGTGACATTGCTGTGTCCCAAACATTATGGTGCCCTGAAATGGGGGGGACTATGTATAAACACTGCTGTAATTTCTACATGGTGAAACCAAAATGTACAAAATATAGCCTTTATTAAAATCTGACAATGTGCACTTTAACCACATGTGATGTTTTCTATTACAAATCTCAAATTGTGGAGTACAGAGGCAAATAAATAAATTGTAGGTCTTTGTCCCAAAAAATATGGAGGGCATTGTAATTAAAGATGTTTCACTGTAATATACTTTCACATGAAAATGGTTGTTCTTTTTCTGTTATGTTTTGTTTTTCTTTGGTTCATGAAGGTGGTTCTTTTAAGCTCTGGGAAAGAAAATCCCAAGATGAAAATTAAACCGATAGTATTTGTTCCTGAAATTGTACTGAACCAGTAATAATCAGATATACAAGAGTATCCTGAGCAAAACACTAAGTGCTTGAGGAAGTTAGTGGGCCAGTCAGCGCCTGAGAGGGAATGGAATGACACCCTAACTTTGATTACGTATATTTAAATTGATTAATCTGATTTTCATTTCTTGTTTATTGACAGATCACCGATGATGTACTCAAGCGAATTGCATCAAAGAACCGAAACAGAATCCAAATTAATATATCTGATTGTCGAAATATCTCTGACACTGGAGTGAGTTCCATAGCAATGCAGAGTCCAGGACTGCAGAAATATATAGCATATCGATGCAAGCAACTTAGTGACATTTCGCTCATTGCAATTGCTTGCCATTGCCCTTTACTGCAGAAAGTGCATGTTGGAAACCAAGATAAGCTAACGGACGAATCTTTACAACAGGTATTTGTTTTATTATTAAGTATTTTATTTGCTATCTCTTTTGAGCTTCTTTGATCTATTAGATGTTCTAAATCTATTTAAGACTGTCCAGGGAATTTTAGAGTATTAGATGAACATGCTCGCAGTATCACAGTCGATTGATTAATAATCAAACAGTATTTCATTCATTTGGGGTTGGATTCACTTGATTAAATTATTTGCAAGCATTTTTATTTTTTAACAATTACTGAGAATAAATGTTTCCAGTCTGCTTCTTCATGAAATGAAAAATACACATTATGGTTGGAAAGATTAAGTTGCATTTGCAGATCAAAGGGGCTGATGTTATTCCTCGAGTCATAACTTCATAGTGATAGGAGCAGAATTAGGCCATTTGGCTCATCATGTCTTCTCCGTCATTCAATCATAGCTGATCTATCTTGCCCTCCTTACCCCATTCTCCTGCCTTCTCCCCATAACCCCTGACACCTGTATTAATCAAGTATCTATCTCTGCCATCAAAAAAATCCATTGACGGCCTCCACAGCCTTTTATGGCAATGAATTCCACAGATTCACCACTCTCTGACTAAAGAAATTCATCGTCATCTTCCTAAAGGAATGTCCTTTAATTCTGAGGCTATGATCTGCGGTCCTAGACACTCCCACCAGTGGAAACATTCTCTTCACATCCACTCTATCCAGGCATTTCACTATTTGGTAAGTTTCGTTGAGGTCTCCCCTCATTTTTCTAAACTCCAGCGAGTAGCAGCTCAGTGCCGTCAAACGCTCATCATATCTTAACCCACTCATTCCTGTGATCATTCTCGTAATCCTCCTCTGCACTCTCTCCAGAGCCAGCACATCCTTCCGCAGATATGGGGCCCAAAATTGCTCACAATACTCCAAATGCGGCCTGACCAGTGCCTTATAGAGCCTCAGCATGACATCCCTATTTTTGTATTCTCGTCCTCTTGAAATAAATGTGTGCATTAAGTTTGCTTTCCGTACTACCAATTTGTCTTGCAAATTAACATTTTGGGAATCCTGCACCTAGTTCCTTTTCACTCCCAATTCCCTTTATAGAATAAAGTGGGTGATGACAACTGATACATGACATGTTAGGTGAATATAGTTGTAGTTTTAGATGTGCTGCCACTTGTGGAGGATTTGGATCGAAGGAAAAAGGATGGAAGTAATAAGCGAGTTCGGTATAGCGACTGCGCATGCCCAGGTCAAAGGTCACTATGCATAAACATTGCTGGAAAGCAGTGGAGCTGTGTACATATACACCTTCATTTCTTCTGTTTTCCAGCTTTGATTCTTCTAGGTAAGAAAATACTGATTTCAAACTATGAATTATTTGTATTTATTGTTCCTTTGTTAAAAGGTAAAATTATTTTGTCGTTTTGCCAGCGCAGAGAAGCAGCGCTAAATCCAGCTCAACTCTGCCTGTTAACCTACAAGCCCTACCTGGACTTACGTGAATGACGGCCCAGGTTTACAGCCCGCGTGGAGAAGCAACACTAGCTCCACGGCTTCGGACTGGTGTCCCGTCAGTCCAGGCAGGGCTCTAGGTTAAACCGGCGAGACAGGCAGAGTTGAGCTGGATTTAGCGCTGCTTCTCCGCGCTGGCTGTAAGCCTGGGCCATCATTCACGTAAGTCCAGGTAGGGCTTGTAGGTTAACAGGCAGAGTTGAGCTGGATTTTGCGTTGTTTCTCTGCGCTGTCTGTGGGCCTGGGGACACCGCTCCCGTCTAACGTTAGGATTGTTTAAAACTCCAAACATTAAGGTAGACACAAAGTGCTGCAGTAACTCAGATGGTCAGGCAGCTTCTCTGGAGTTAAAGGATGGGTGATGTTTTGGGTCGGGACCCTTGTTTGCGTGTGTGTATATGAGAGTGCGTGCGCATGCGCCCGCGGCCGCCAAGAAATTGTGTCCCCATGTTTTGATAGCGATTTCCGTGCCTGTCCTCGGGCACTGTCTGTGTTGAATTTGCACATTCTCCCTGCAAGCGTGTGGATTTCCTCCCACATCTCAAAACGCATTGGCTTTGTAGGTTAATTTGTCTCTGTAAAATTGCCCCTAATGTTTAAGGAGTGGGTGAGGAAAGTGGGATAACTGAACTTGTGTGAATGGGTAGACAAAAATGCTGGAGAAACTCAGCGGGTGAGGCAGCATCTATGGAGCGAAGGAAATAGGCGACGTTTCGGGTCGAGACCCTTCATCAGACTGATGTGAGGGTGGGGGGGGAGGGGGGGCAGGAAGAAGAAAGGAAGAGGCGGAGACAGTGGGGTGAGGGAGAGCTGGGAAGGGGAGGAGAAAGCAGGGACTACCTGAAATTGGAGAAGTCAATGTTCATACCACTGGGGTGTAAACTGCCCAAGCGAAATATGAGGTGCTGCTCCTCCAATTTACGGTGGGCCTCACTCTGGTCATGGAGGAGACCCAGGACAGAAAGGTCGGATTCGGAATGGGAGGGGGAATTGAAGTGCTGAACCACCGGGAGAACCGTCTGAAGAAGGGTTTCGGCCCGAAACGTCGCCTATTTCCTTCGCTCCATAGATGCTGCTGCACCCGCTGAGTTTCCCCAGCAATTTTGTGTACCACCGGGAGATCAGGTTGGTTTTGCGAACCGAGCGGAGGTGTTGAGCGAAGGGATCGCCAAGCCTCCGCTTGGTCTCACCGATGTAGAGCAGCTGACACCTAGAGCAGCGAGTGCAATAGATGAGGTTGGAGGAGGTGCAGGTGAACCTCTGCCGCACCTGGAAAGACTGCTTGGGTCCTTGAATGGAGTCAACGGGGGAGGTAAAGCGACAAGTGTAGCATTTCCTGCGGTTGCAAGGGAAAGTGCCAGTAGAGGGGGTGGTTTGGGTGGGAAGAGACGAATTGACCAGGGAGTTGCGGAGGGAGCGGTCTCCGTGGAAAGCCGACGGGAGGAGATGGGAAGATGTGGCCAGTGGTGGGATCCCGTTGGTAGACAAAAAAGCTGGAGGAAATCAGCGGGTGAGGCATCATCTATGGAGCGAAGGAATAGGCGACGTTCCCGGTCGAGACCCTTCTTCAGACTGGGGGGAGAGGGGTGGGCGGGGAAAAAGAAAGGAGGAGGCGGAGACAGTAGGCTGTGGGAGTGCTGGGAATGGGAGGGGAAGGAGGGAGAAAGCAAGGACTACCTGAAATTGGAGAAGCCAATGTTCATACTGTTGGGGTGTAAACTACCCAAGCGAAATATGAGGTGCTGTTCCTCCAATTCCTCCATGAGGTGCTGTTCCTCTGGCCATGGAAGAGGCCCAGGATGGAAAGGTCAAATTCGGAATGGGGGGGAGGGGGGGGTTGAAGTGCTGAGCCTCCGGGAGATCAGGTTGGTTATTGCGAACCGAGCGGAGGTGTTGTGCGAAGCGATCGCCAAGCCTGCGCTTGGTCTCACCGAGGTTGATCATACGCTGAATAATCCAACCACATTTTTGGAAGTGGAAAGAAATAATAGAAATTGCATTCATTGCAACGTGTAAAAAGAGTTGAGATACTGTATTATAATTTTGCTGCATGTCATTGTGGTATATATCATGTCTTGATTGATGAATATGTTTAGTTTGTGACTTTATTTGAAGCAGAAATAATATGTGAATGCTTCATTGAGCATAATTCCGACTGGCAACTACGCACTTCGTCCGAGCACATTATCGCACACGTCATGCAAGCCGTCTTAAATGACCACCTAAACTGTCATTTAGCAACCTAAAAAGCTGCCTAGGTTGCCCGGCTGGAAACAGAAAAAAAGTTAAGTGAGAGCCCTGCATGTATACTGAAGTAGTTTTGTTTTGCATGCTATCCATTCAGATCAGATAATACTATACGTAAATACAATCAAGCCAAACTCAAGTTCAACAGGTAGAACGAATAGAAAGATACAGAGCAAGAGCACAGAATATAGTTCACACCATTGCCACGCCACACATCTCGTATTGTATGTGACGAATAAACTTGACTTGACTCCATACCAGGATATCCACGATGTCCTCATTCTTCAGGGAACGGGGGTTCCTCTCTTCCATCGTAGATGAGGCCCTCAAATGTGTCTCCTTGGTACCCTGCAGCTTCGCCCTTTCTCCCCTTAGTCGCAACAGGGACTGAGTCCCCCTAGTCCTTACATTTCACCCCATCAGTCCTCTAAACTGTAAACATAAGTACACAACAGGCTTGTGATTCGGTGTTGATTTGCTTGAGAAAGGTAAGGAAATCGTGGAACAAAGGTAGAAAATATAGCTAATGTATAAACCAGTCATGACCTAATTGAAAGACAGAAAAGGGACAAGTTCATGAAGGTGTATTGTCTTTTGATGTAGTGCCCTTGAAATGAGCAATTGGATGGGCAACAATTTCATTGCACTGTTTGAAGATAATATGGAAATTCTTTGGCCTTGACATTTATTTTTGCAAGCAACAATGCAAGAAAATTATCTTAGTTTATGAATAAGAATATCATTGTTGTTTTTGGGACGACAGATGGCACAATGGGCTAAGTGTTCGGCTGGCGACCGGAAGGTGGCCGGTTCGAATCCCGCTTGGAGTGCATACTGTCGTTGTGTCCTTGGGCAAGACACTTCACCCACCTTTGCCTGTGTGTGAATGTGTGTGAATGTGTGTGAGTGATTGGTGGTGGTCGGAGGGGCCGTAGGCACAGAATGGCAGCCACGCTTCCGTCAGTCTGCCCCAGGGCAGCTGTGGCTACAGAAGTAGCTTACCACCACCGAGTGTGACTGAGGAGTGAATGAATAATGCGATGTAAAGCGCCTTGAGTATTAGAAAGGCGCTATATAAATCCCATCCATTATTATTATTATTATTGGGTCCTTGCTCCCCTCACTCGCCAGATGATGCCTCCCAAATTATTAATAGACTGTAGTTCAAGAGTGTTTATCTTACTGGGAAATTATTTTGGCACATCTTGAATTTGTGAAAAGGGTTAAATAAATGCAAATCTTCCTCTCTCCTTTTATGGAAACCCATGGAGCAGGAGTGTTGTGTACTCTGGACACTACTCCATTGATCTCTGTTAATGTGGAAATGAATTAGAATGACACAGGAACATTTATAGCCCTATCAAATCTGGTTTTACAAATAATCAATAATAATTTGATGCTCTTGAGAATTATTTAGAGTACCATAATTCAACGTGTTCAGTGACTTTACTGAGAACTAAGTGCTGTAATCTTGTATAGAAAATTAATTATGGCAAGTGCAGAAATCACTGAGTGAAAGGAATATTTGTCCACTTACTTTATAAAACACATTATGGCTAGAGTAAGAAAAAAGAATCCTTGTTTAAATAAACTAAGAGATTATTTTAATGAACTTTTTAAATCCTTTTTGTAAATCATGGTGATGATTCCAGAATTCACTTGTGTTTTACCGTATTTCTCGGCAATGAGAACGCTATTTTTTACCCAAAATTACATGCGTCTTGGAGGCCGAAGGTTAGGTTGTTAGCCAAGAAAGATTGACGGCTATCCCTCAGCCAAGTCTATCCCTCATTGCTGGCAGCTGATAGGAAGCGGCTGTAAAGTGGGAAGTGGGTGAGCACGGCCTGGGCTGGACAAATTGGCTGGGCCACCAGGTCGGTCTGTCTGTCTCTCTGTCTCTCTCTCTCTCTCTCTCTCTCTCTCTCTGTCTCTCTGTCTCTCTGTCTCTCTGTCTCTCTGTCTCTCTGTCTCTCTGTCTCTCTGTCTCTCTGTCTCTCTGTCTCTCTGTCTCTCTGTCTCTCTGTCTCTCTGTCTCCCTCTCTGTCTCTCTCTCTGTCTCTCTCCCTCTCTCTCCCTCTCTCTCCCTCTCTCTCCCTCTCTCTCCCTCTCTCTCCCTCTCTCTCTCTCTCCCTCTGTCTCCCTCTGTCTCCCTCTGTCTCCCTCTGTCTCCCTCTGTCTCTCTCTCTGTCTGTCTCTCTGTCTGTCTGTCTGTCTGTCTCTCTGTCTGTCTGTCTCTCTGTCTGTCTGTCTCTCTGTCTGTCTGTCTCTCTGTCTGTCTGTCTGTCTCTGTCTGTCTGTCTCTCTGTCTGTCTCTCTGTCTGTCTGTCTCTCTCCCCCCCCCCCCCACCCCCCTTCCTTCCTCTCTCGCGGCTGGGCGCCCAGAGCTGTGGCTATACCGCATCCTGCGCAAAGCCGCCCGCATGGCCGCGCACCTGTGAACACGTTTAAGAAAGAACTGCAGATGCTGGAAAAATCAAAGGTAGACAAAAATGCTGGAGAAACTCAGCAGGTCAGACATGCAAGGATTGCATGAAGCTGCCTCACCCGCTGAGTTTCTCCAGCATTTATATCTACCTTCTGTGAAAACGTGATTTGATGAAACAGTTTTCATCATGCTAACAAGTTGGTCATTTCAAATTCTAATAAATAATTTTGTTACAAAATGTTGCCTCTTGTTACCTCTGGTCTCTTTATTGATGTCTTTAAACCTGAGTCGTGTACTCAGCCTACCTGCCACTCCAAGCTGCCTACCTGCCACTCCAAGCTGGTTAAAATTATCATGAGGGTAAAGGCACATTGGAATATTTGTGCATATGTGCTGCAAAAGCTCTTGCACAGTTGCAGAAATTTAAAAGCTGTCTTTTAAATTAGATGTCTTGCTATTAGCCAATGGGCAATGACATCTTGCCACTTACTTCATTGTTGACATGGATGGAGCGGTTTGAAGTTGTTTTATTTGTGTGGGAGATATAATGTGAACATGATTCAAAGTTGTGTCAAGTTCGTACACACTTAACAAGTTCACATTCAATTTTTCATTTATTGTTACATGCACTAATTGGTACAGTGAAATTTGAGTTACCATACAGCCGTACGAATGAAAAGAACACAACACATAATAGAATTTAACATGAACATCCCCACACAGTGGAATCAACGTTTCCCCCTGTGAGGGAAGGCAATAAAGTTCCTCTTTGTTCACCCGTGGTCGGGGCTTTTGAGACCTCCGTAGCGCCACTACGGCAGCCCGATGTGCAGGCCCTCTCGCCGGGATGATCGGAACTCCGACATTGGAACGGATAAACATTCTCAGTGGCTTAGAGTTTCCGAATTGGCCACTTCTTACTGGAGACCGTGGCTCCTGAAGTCTACAGGCCGAGCTGGGCGGAGATTCAACGCTGGTGACCCTCGGCAAAGGGATCCCATGACTCCGCGATGTTAAAGTCAGCGCCGCCCGCGGCTAGAAGCTCCGCAACCACAGCTCCACGATGTTAAAGCAGCAGGCCCAACACTCCGGAGCTTCAACACAGCGATCCCCGGCGAGGCATCGCCCACTCTGCGATGGTAAATCAGTGCTGCGCCACTGCTGAAGCTCTGGTCGGTCTACAGCAGGAAAGGCTGTGCCAGTTCAGATGGTAGGCCCCGAGTGTGGGGGGCGTGGTGGGGAAACGAAGACGCGACTCGGAGAATAGTTGCATCCTCGACCAGGAAGTGACTGAGAAACGGTTCCCCCTTACCCTCCTCAACATGAAAAGTAGCAATTATTGTCATGATGATCCTTTGGTTTTGAAAGTTAACTAGCGTGGAGCCATATTCTAGCAGTGCTTGTTATACAGCAGCGTTAATTCATTAAACTGGATACGCAGGTGAACACCTTGAAAAATTCTCAAAGATATCAATGAGTAATAAAATCAGCTTTTTGCTGATATTTTGCAATCCATGATATAATTGTAAGTAATAAAACAGTTGGAATGCCATAAAATAGCTGGTTCTGGAAGTACAAAATTATTTCCCATAATATCAATTTTCGTCCCAAAAAAACCCTTGCATTCAATTTTTTCTCCTTACTTATGTGCCTGTCCCACTTAGGCGATTTTTCAGCAGAGTGTGTGTGTGTGACTAACGGCGACTGTCAGAGTGGAACACACACACAATGAGCCAATGAAATTCACCGGCCGACGAGAACGTCTTGAGAACCTTCGACCTCCTGGCAACCCATTAGGACCTGCTGGCGACCCACCTACAGCTTGCAAATTCTCGCTACTCTCCATGGCGGCTTCATTCTAGTCGCTCGTGATTTTTCAACATGTTGAAAAATTCACGGCGACCATAATGAGGCCGCGACTAGTTCCCAGAAACTAGTTCCCACCTTATGACCATGAAGGTGACTCCCCGGCAACCACCCGTGAACATGTGGCGACCATGTGGCGACTGCATAGCATCCTGCAGTCGCCTAAAAAGTCACCTAAGTGGGACAGGCCCATAAACCAGTAGTTCCACTATTGCTCACAGATTCCTTTCTGAGAATAACTATTTTCATCAACATGATGAGTAATGCTTTGAATAACTTTGTGATACCCGATGTTTTCCATATTTTGCTGACAATACTTTCACTTCATTGTCCTTCCAAATCTTTACTGATAGTCCATCCTATTCTTTCATTGTCCAGATTCTTGTGCAGCTTTGTTGGGATCTGCTCGTGCAATGGAACGTGTACCCCAGGATCCCTTTCTCCTCCTGCTCTTATGTTCTTTGACCTGTCCTCCCAATATCATGATCTTTATTACTAAGATTGGCCGGTGCAGCAGGGATGTCACTGATTGTTGCAACAATGTCATACATTTGCCTCCCTGTTGCATATGCTAACAAACCCATCAGCTAGCATAGTAGCACAGAGCCAGGACTGATGGATAACCCCCTCTAGACTCTAGGTGCTGTGAAAACTCATGATGTCTGATCAAAAACAGGCAGGGCAACCTGCTGACAACTACCTCTATCAGATGAATAATCCTCAGTGCTGAATTTCCTTTCTTTTGAGATTGCTGCCATTATAGAAGACATTTGGACTTGTTTATTGTACTATGCTTGTATTTAGCAGTAATTGTGAAACCTGATGGCAGCACTGAAGATTTCTGCAAGATGTAGCCTAGCCTTTGGCTAACCATAATAGTTTAGCTCTCACTTTGTCATTCAGCTGACAATGTGGGAAATTACCCAAGTAGAACAACTTCAATTCAGCTAATTACTTTTCTCTATGTGTTATCTGAATGCACATAGTATTTATTTCAAGATAGATGAACTGGTAGCAGATCTCATAGGTATTTTCAAGATTTGGTTTGTTGGAAGGAACTGCAGATGCTGGTTTAAACCGAAGATAGACACAAAAAGCTGGAGTAACTCAGCGGGACAGCCAGCATCTCTGGAGAGAAGGAATGGGTGACGTTTCGGGTCGAGAACCTACTTCAAGATGTGGTTTCAGTGTGACAAGGACTTGGAATTCAATATTTCAAAATAAGAGAGAAAAAGAATAACATGGTGGGATAGCTTTGTTAAAATGAGGTAAGGAACTGCCACAGTGTTGAGTGCCAATATAAATGCAGTGGATGGTAATGCAGAATTGGTTTGGGTGGAAATAGTTGATTAGTAGGGTAAATAAGACATGGATATGAGCCGTGCTGTGGGCTGTCAAAGTGTTGCTTCGTCTCAGGAAGAAGCATAATCAGGAAATATGAAATGCAGCCAAGAAAGGAGCATGAATCCAAGGGCTGGATGTTCCCTCAGCAGGATGTTCCCCCAGGATGTTCCCTGGATGTTCATTGCTTCAGAATACAGTGTTATTTGTATTTCATTTTCACAATCCATTTGTGGTTCCTGACCTGAAACGCCACCTCTCCATGTTCTCCAGAGATGCTGCCTGACCCGCTTAGTTACTCCAACACTTTGTTTTAAAAAAAAACTGATATATTTATTTGAAATGTTTATGACTTTTTCAGGTCCGATGCTGTTAAAAATGTTGGTTTTAAAAATTGTGTTAGCTTTTATGGTTCATGGACTTATGTTTTTCAACAAATAAAAGTCTTTGAACAGATATATTTAAAATACATCAATTGTAAGTTCTATCATTTATACTTTTGATGCAGCAAAAGTTCATCTTGAGAGAATTGCATTCTAAATATGGTACTTACACAAAACCATTTAAATCAATTTCCATCAATAATTTATCTGTGCAGTGTTTAAACAACCTCTTAAGTGTGAGGTCTGATTGTTATCTTTCTTGCTAATGTTGTGCGAGTTTGATAGCGTAATGCTTACCAATGTATACCATCTTAAAAATTGCTTAAAGTTGATTTAGTGAGCTATGTTCCATAATATTATTTTACGATTAATAATACGAGTTTCCGAGATTGATACCACATCCAATAGTGAGGAGTGGAATTTACATGCCCATATATCCAATATGCAAGATTCCATGTAAAGTCTTAAAGGATAAAGCTAGAAGTCACGAGAATTTACTTCAGGAAATGTTCATGTAATGCTTTATGTAGATCTGATGCATTGAAGGACACTATGTATGTAGGCAAACTAAGATACACAAATAGTGTCCAAAGCTGGGATATTTTTCTGTGCATCGTGGTTCACAAATTCTCGCTGCACTGTGAAATGGTGATGTGATAAACAAAGTTAAAGAGGAAGTATTATGGAATGTAGCATCTTTGAGATTCACCAGGCCTAGCTGAAAAACATTCCAGACGGTTAAAATATACACTGGATAAAATTCTGATCATCAACATTCAATCTTGACTTGCTACAGGATTGGGACTAAAGGCTTGGAAGACTGTGAAAATTGCATTGTGATTTAATAAGAGAGAAAGGGATCAGATTACAGTTTGCTTTATTATATACACCAGAGGACAACAAAATCCCATGTTCACGTGAAGCTTACAGAGTAAACAGTATACATAAAGTAGTAATAAATACATGAATAAATACAATGCCGAGTGCCGCACAGTAGAAAGGTGCAAGGTTATAGTTCATAGCTAAGTGGTACAAAAGGATTTAGTTTAATTTGGAGATATAGCATAGAAACAGGCCCTTCGGCCCACCGAGACTGCGCCGACCAGTGATCCCTGCTCATTAACACTATCCTACACAAACTAGGGACAATTTACACTTATACCAAGCCAATTAACCTACAAACCTCGTCAAGTCAAGAGAGTTTATTGTCATGTGTCCCAGATAGGACCATGAAATTCTTGCTTGCTGCAGCACAACAGAATATTGTAAGCAAAAATACAGAACAGTTCAGTTCAATATACACATAAATAAGCAGATAAAGTGCAATAGGCTGTTACAGTTCAGAGTCTGTTTGTTGGTGAGTTTAATAGCCTGATGGTTGTGGGGAAGAGGCTGTTGCTGAACCTGGATGTATCCGATTTCAGCTTCCTGTACCTTCTGCCCGATGGTAGCGGAGAGATGAGTGCGTGACCAGAATGGTGTGGGTCCTTGATGATGTTGGCTGCCTTTTTGAGGCAGCGACTGCGATAGATCCCCTCGATGGTGGGGAGGTCAGAACCGATGATGGATTGGACAGTGGTCACAACTTTCTGCATCCTTTTCCTCTCCAGGGCGCTCAAGTTGACGAACCATGCCACGATGCAACCAGTCAGCATGCTCTCTACTGTGCACCTGTAGATGTTCGAGAGAGTCCTCTTTGACAAACCGACTCTCCGTAGTCTTCTCAGGAAGTAGAGGTGCTGATGTGCTTTCTTTATAATTGCATCAGTGTGCTGGGACCAGGAAAGATCTTCGGAAATGTGCACGCCCAGGAATTTGAAGTTCTTGACCCTTTCCACCATATATATACGTTGATATAAACGGAATTGTGGGTCCTATCCTACCCCTTCCAAAGCCCACAATCAGTTCCTTGGTTTTGCTGGTGTTGAGAGCCAGGTTATTGTGCTGGCACAACCTGTATGTATTTGGAGTGTGGGAGGAAACTGAAGATCTCTGAGAAAACCCATGCGATCATGGGGAGAATGTAAAAACTCCGTACAGACAGTGTGCCATCAAAAGCACAAGATCTATTGTATTTATTATTTACGTACATTTAGGTAACATGATAGGCTAACAAGAAATTGTGAAATGCTAATAAGAGTGTACAGTATTCATACATATTTATGCCATTTGTTCTAACTTTATCAATTAAAGCAAAACATCTCTTTTCTGTTGTAGCTGGGAGAGAAATGTCCAGATGTCTTGGATATCCATTTTGGTCAATGTTACAAGATCACAGATGAAGGCATGATGGCATTAGCACGGGGTTGCCCAAGGCTGCAGAAAATCTACATGCAGGAAAACAAACTGGTATGTTGAAATTCAAGGAAGAGCTGCGGGTGTTATGAATTAATAAATATGCGTGTCACATGACCAGAAAACCCCCCAACTTTCTCTTGTGTAAAAATGATTATAATTGAAGGGTTTCATTTTTATATATGTAGACCCTACAGAAAAATGATGTTCTGATTCTAGTTTTAGAAAATAGAAAATAGAAAATAATTTTGTTTTGTAGGAAATACTGTAAAATGGTTGTAGGCCATGGACCAGATAAATTTTCATGCTGTTAGAGGCAACATGGATTTCTTCTACTAATTACCATAAACCATTCTCTTAACTGAAGAATCAATACTCCTCTCTGTTAAACCATACTTGGAAGGTTTTGGGTTAAGGTAGAATATAATCTGAGTGGCTGACCTCTATTGCTGACGTTCAATCATCTACAAACCCAGCACTGTCACCAAAAGTTAAGGAAAGACCCGTGGCTGTAGTAGCAAGTCTGGGTAGGAGCAGCAGGTATCACAGAGGAGGAGCAGTGAGAGTGGGTCTTGCAGAACTCCTGTTGGAGAGTGGAGCAAACCTTTGCGTGGATATGCATTGGAGCAGTAACATGAAGGCACAATAGGCTGCAGATGTTGGAGATCTTGACACGAGTTTGCAGATGCTGGTCTGAAGAAGGATGCTGACTCTTCTTCTTGCGTTTGAGGCAGCAGAAGTCTGCAGCAGGGTGATGCCATCCGGCTCAACATCCGTAGGTGCCCGCTCCAAAAAGGGTGCATGCCCCGGGTTGGGGCCAAACGACGCTGACTCAAAACATCGTCTGTCCACGTCCCTCCACAGATGCTGCCTGAACTGCTGATCTCCTCCAGTGCCTTTTTTTAATTCAAGATTTCACCCTTTGTGTCATCATTTTATTGTTCCACAGCTAAAACTCCTCAAAGTGTGCCTAATTTGAAGTAGTTGTCCTCCTTTCTGATGGGGGTTCTGTGGGACAATAGCTGCTCTTCCTCCTATGATTCCTGCTGCACTTCTGCTCTTCGACCACATTCTCACCGAGACTCACTACTGCAGCCATGTGCCTATCCTCAGTAGTTACCTTCATTCTGAAGAAGGGTTCCGACCCGAAACATTGTCTGTCCATTTCCCTCTACAGATGCTGCTTGACCCGCTGACTTCCTCCAACACTTTGTTTTTTGCAGTCACCAAAAGTGACCCTTGAGGACATAGTTGGACTGATACTGAAGCAGGTAGTGAGAATACCACACAGGGCATAAACTACTTAATTTTGTTCTTACAGTTGTGGATTAGGAGAGTGGCCACCATGCAATGATTGTAAAGATCCACATTATATGTGGGTCATTGGGTGAAACGGGTGAAACGGGTATTAAGTTGAAACAGATATAGTAGTGCAAAACCAGTGTCCATAACCATGAGGGCTATTTGAGTGGTAGGATTGTTTTTCACGACAGTTCGTAAACTCCTGGTATAATGTTAGGGGATCAACACTGATTCAACAAGTATACTGGAACCAGAAGACTTGTGCTCTGGTTATATCCAGTGTATCTGCAACACAGGATTATGTGCATGCTGAACAGAAGAAACAGAATGTTTAAGAAGGAACTGCAGATGCTGGAAAATCGAAGGTTGACAAAAATGCTGGAGAAACTCAGCGGGTGCAGCAGCATCTATGGAGCGAAGGAGATAGGCAACGTTTCGGGCCGAAACCCTTCTTCAGACTGGACAGAATGATGCAAATTTAACTTCTCAATAGATCAGATCAAAGTTTATTTAAAATTATAATATTCATTCTCAAGCACTGGTGGACAGTTAAACAGGTATAAGTCCTCATAATTATTCGCATTTTTAAAGCCAACATGCTGCAAGAAAAGATATAGCTGAAGCATTCACAACTATCTTCAGACAGAATAAACCTTTGGTTAACCCTTCAGTTTCTTCCTTTCATCACTGAAGCCAGTTTTCAAACAATATGATTTTCTTAACATGATTTTAAAGAACAGGGGTGGCACACTGATGTAGCTAATAGAGCTGCTGCTTCACAGCTTCACAACCCAGATTCAATTTTGACCTCTGGTGTTGTCTGTGTAGAGTTTGCTTGCTCTCTCTGTGACCACATAAGTTTTTCAGAATGCTCTGGTTTCCTCCCACATCCTAAAGATCTGTGGATTGGGAGGTTGATTGGCGCTGTAAATTGCCCGAGTGTGGGTGAATGGTAGAATTAATGGTAATGAGTGGGAATAGGTGACAGGGAAAATTAATGGGAGAATGGGATTGCCTTATGTGTCAGCATAATGCACTGAATGACCTCCTTCTATGTCGTAACAAAAAATATGGAAGTAGACTGGATTGAGCAAAGGTTGTGGGCTCAAACAATATCTCTAATGCAGTGCTATAGAAATGGAGCTGCAAGACTAATTTCAGCTTTCATCACACTTATTCAGTATAAATGCAAGTTCCTGAACAAAAAGGAAAATATTCTTGATATGCATAAGCTACAAAAAAAACAGCATGCATCCCTCAAACCAATTATAGTGCTGTTGGCAAATAATCTGCCTTTTGATTCCTCTTGAAGTGCATGACCTCACACGTCCTCATATTAAACATCATATGCCAGACTTCTGTCCAATCACCCATCTTATTTATATCACGTTATAGAATCATATAACCCTCATCACAACATGACCTTCCACCTATTTTTGAATCACAGCAAACTTAGACGTTGTTCCTTCCTCCAGGTAATTAATGTAAATAGTAAACAAATGACCAAATGAAGGCCGAGAACTGATCCCTGGAAATTCTTTTAGCTCCAACCATCCAGCCTGAAAAGGAACTATTGATTCTAACGTTTTTTACACGCGATAGCTAGTTTTCAATCCATGCACAATACCTTTGTCCTTCGTCTCGTCTCTTTCAGTTTTCTCTCCCCCCCCCCCACCCCATTCCCCCCCGGTCTGAAGAAGGCTCCGACCCATAACATCACCTATCCATGTTCTCCAGAGATGTTGCCCGACCCGCCTTTCCTCCTATACCTTGGGCTCCTAACATTTACACTGACAATAAATACTGTGAAATATCATAAATATTAGATTCATATTATTTGTCTATTTTGGATTATGTAAATACAGATTTTGGTGGCATTATATAATATTTTTGAAGACTCGTGGCTGCTTCAATTTGTAAAGTAGCGGGGAAATCTTGGGATTGGGAATGAATAATAGTAATAGTGATAAGTTGGAGAAAGTGGATAAAGTCTTGTTGATTTGTGTCGTGAACCTGATTTTTTGCTGATGGCTGTCATGAGCCTGGATTTTATGGATTTTAACAGTGGTTTTTACCTCAGAAGTAAGTTATGCAGGTTCTTCTTTCCTTCATGGATAATGAACAGTTATATTCACTCTTTGTTTTCATTTGTGTGGCACTGGCAAAGTGCTATAGAAGAAATTATTGTTAAGTACTGTTACTTCAACTACCCTGAGCTATTAGTTGTTTGAATATTGTTTTTTTAACAAACTACTTTGTCGCAAATATCTGAACATAATTAAACCATTTTCTACATTTTGAGGATTTGTCATTCCAGTACAAAATTAGAGTTAACCCATAAATATATTTAATTATTTGGTCAGGCATGTTCCCACTGAGTTGAAAATGGTTGAGGAATGATTGGAATTTAATTCCCGTTCTTCGCTATCTGATGAAGTTGTTATTAGATCTTCTCTACCCACTAGTTGCCATTTAATACAGCTTATCAGATTTTACTGGATTTTGATGTATCAATTTCAATTAAGCTTTAAACAAATTCAAGGATGTACTTCTGTGTAATTATGTAAATAATAGTTCATTTAAATAATTAATCAGATTAAAGGATACAAGATAGACAAATAAAAGCAATATGTTGAATAAAGTGGATTTTAATCTTGAATTCTAGCAAATAATGTTTCTCCTCTGTTTTTAAGAGACTAATGACAATTCTGAGAATTGTATATTTATATATTGTTGCACCTAATCTGCACATGTGTTATGACATAAGCAATTGCTTTCTTCATAGAAGACTTAATTGCCCCAAATAAAAACATCCATGCAGCATAACATCTCAAGTTTCCGGCATCACACAGATAACTGCATAAAGATTCAAGCAGCTACTGTCGGCGTTGAATGCTGATTTATTCTAACAATACAGTGCAGTTTGCAATAATACTTGCAAACATTTAATTCAATATTTGATCCATGTCTTAAAAATGATATTTTGTCAACTTCAGGCTGATATTTTCTTATTCCAAGGTTTAGTCTATATTTTGATCTGTAAAGTATTTCTTGAATATGAATAGATTCAAGAATTATGAATGTCTTCTACTGTTTGGTGATTTTAACACATTTTCTATTCATATGAAGGAGGATAAACTTTCCAATCGGCTTAAAAATAAGGGAGAGAAATGCATTTGTATTAATTTAAAGCAAACAATTCATCAGACTTCAGTTCTGGCTTCAAAATAATCATGCTCTCTGCTGGTTTAAATGTAAAGTTTTTTTGTTTTTTTCAGAAATTTATTTTCGAGCAATTGTTCTGCTGTCACCTTGTGTTGTTGCATGAGATTTGTAATTTGATTAAAAAATCAGCAATCGCTTTAGAATGTAAGGTTCTGGAAGGAAATGTAACAGCATAAAAATTCTTGTTATACATTTTGCACAGACACACACAGACACAGACACAGACACACAGACACAGGCACACACACTCATTGACATAAATCATAAATAATGATCCATCTCTTCCAGTCTGAAAAATAACCATTTATTCCGACTCTATCTTCTCTGTGATAACTAATCTTCGGTTTTTGCCAACAAATGTCCCCTTGTACCATGAGGATTTATCAATGCCCTAGTCATTCATGTGGTACCTTGTCAAATGCCTTTTGAAAATTCAAGCATACTACATCTTGAGGATTCCCACTACCTTGCTATCTTTTAGCAAAATGGAGACATGTTTCAATTTTTTTTCTGCAATCATATGTACTTCCTATTGTAACACATTAGTTTTAGTAACACATTTTCTGAAGGTGTTCATAAATAGGTAGCCAGTGTGTGAGCTTTCAGCTGCAAACCGAGTCTATTTTATCAACATTCAATAAGGAGCATTCATTCTGCATTTCTTTTCTTCTCCTTTTACTGTGCAGCACTTGCTTTGGTTTATGATGTCCCTTCTTCCATCCCCTAATCTTCAGGATGTCAACAGGCACTCACTACCAATCTATGCCAGCGTTAACTGACCAGAAAATAAAACTTTAGAACAATGAACACATAATAAATTGCTGTGTCTGAACAATTAGATCTATACATGAAGACAATAATCCTAAATTTTTTGAATGTGTATTGTTGCTTTTAGCTCTGAGGCACAGTGTGTTTAATTTATTTTGTTTTGATAAGCAAAGGACTGGGTCTTTAGTAGACATAATTTGCAAAATAAGATTTCCTTGGGTGATATATTTGATCATGAGGGGAAAATACCATGTGAATATTGCACATTCCTCACTATTTTAAACTGCCTTTGATTAAATTGAGCATATTTCCTGAACCTATTTCATGACCATTATTAAGTTGTCCAATTTAAAAGTAATTTAAAGTGCTGTTTCAGGCAGAGGATAAAGAAAATCAGTGGTCAAGCCTCAGTAAGATGTGCTTTAAAGAAATCATGTTGCTTCCAAACTAGTCAGATTTTTCCTTTCCTATAACAAACAATGTTTACATTTTGTTTGTCATTTATTTCTGCCAAGCTTCATTTCAGTTTTCAGTGCTCCACCTCTGTGTTGTTGTGCAGGTTATCATTGAAAGAAGCACGCAGGTAGAAAATTGGAATCTCTGCTAATTACCAATGAAACCACAGTTTCGCTGGAAGGATTTTATTTATTTGTTTAGTTATTTTGTGTCTTGGAATACTGTGATCATATGAATTGCCTAATGCAGAATTTCCCAAGTCTTCATTGCTCTGCCCCTCTCCCATATTTATATTCTTCACTTTGATTATTAACAGTTAATAAAAAACAATTTGAGACTCCAATTTCCCACTCCTATCTTCATTGGACATTATGTCTGCTATGTCAGAGATGGAGAGTTCAATGATTTTCTGAGAGGAAGACATTGCATGGTGGTGAGACACCCGACCTAAGGGCGGTCCTGGGAACCAGTGGTACCAGGAGACTGGCAGAGCCAATATATAAGAAGAGCCTTGGAGGAGGCTACTTAAATAGACACCATTCAGTGGAATGATGTTGGAAAAATGTCAGGATTTTGCATGAAAGTGCTGAAGGAACTCAGCGGATCAGGCTACATCTTTGGAGGGAATGGGCAGATGACTTTTAGGGTCAGGCTCACACTCCAGACTGATGGAATTGGGCGGATAGAGTTAGAAATGAGAAGTGGGGGTCCGGCAAAGCCTGGCAAGTGATAGGTGGATGCAGTTAAGGGGGGGGGGGGGGGGTTTTTGACAAATGGGTGGAATAAGTGGCAAAGGCTAGTGGTGAAAAGGGGACCTCGCTTCCTTTCACCTCTAGCCTTTGCCATTATATCCATCCATTTGTCAATCAACTCCCCTCTCTTGTATCCACCTATTACTTGGCAGGCTACAGGCTTTTGTAGTGAACTAAATCTTCGCGCGCCAATGACCTGTCACGGAACTGACGGCCAAAGTGGGACAGGCCCAAGACCCCGGCGCGACGCAACGTCTCACCTTCAACAGCAGCAGAAGCAGGCAAACGATCGCCGAACTCGGCCTGGGGCTCACATCCGTTGCGGTCCGGACCTGCCCCCACTTCTACTCCCATCGCGGGGCCAAGAAAATTAAAGGTAGACACAAAATGCAGGAGTAACTCAGCAGGACCAGCAGCATCTCTGGAGAGAAACAATGGGTGATGTTTCGGGTCAAGACCCTTCTTTTCAGACTGAAGAAGAGTCTCGACACGAAATGTCACCCATTGCTTCTCTCCAGAGATGCTGCCAGTCTCGCTGAGTTACTCCAGCTTTGTGTCCATCTTCAAATGACGTCACGCGCTCCAGATGGCTGTGCGTACGCATTGAATCACGCCTGACCTTCGCTCGACCGTCTCGGCTCAACGCGACCACGAGGTCGCGTAATTTGGGACACGTAAGTGGGACAGGCCCTTTAGGATGTCCGACTGCAATTAGGAATATTGTGTGCAAGTCTGATCGCTCTACCACAGTAAGGGTACATTTGCTAAAGAGGGGAGCAATAATTATTCACCAGTTTGATTCCTGATAAGAGAACAACAGTTAGGCGAGGACAGATTAAGCAGACCGGGTAATTGAATAAAAGGCGATTTCATTGACAGAACTCTTACAGGGATTAATCGGATGGATGTGGGAATGAAATTTCCTAAAGCTGTGGTAAGTGGAACTAGAAAGCAGTTTCAATATAAGAGGTCAGATACTTGGGACTGATATGTGATTTATTCTGCCAAAGGGTAGTGAATCCTTGGAATTCCCTATCCAAGAGGGTTGTGGGGTTCACTTGTTATAAATATTCAAGAGAGATTGATAGATTTGTTGATATCAAGGGAATATGGGATAGTGCTGGAAAACTGTGCAGACTAAATAAATTAGCCATAAGCATTTTTCAATAGTGGAGCGTACAGGAGAGATCAAATGGCATGCTTCTGGTTGTAATTTTTATGTATAATTTGTGAGTAAGAGCATATATTTGGCAGTAAGAGATGGGATGGAGCAATTCTAGATTCAACCAAGCACGGATATACATAATCCATTTATAATTTTGGTCCATGAGCAGTGATGAGGTGCCATTAGCAAAGTAATTTGATTTGCCACATTTATGCTGTACAGTTAATCACCTGTGAGCACTGTTTCCTGTATAATGAATGACACTGCAAAATTTGTTTGAAGGATATTTGCATCTCTCTTGAAATTATTTTGTGTTATGTTGAGCTTTGTGTGTAAATGCTCTCAGCATACTAGTTGTTATATGTTATGTCACAACTATCACATTTTCTGCATTTTTAAATCTGGACTGCAGAATTGGTTCTAATGTAGAATATATCAAGATCAAACATTAAAACACCCCAAGATATTTCAGATGTTGCTGACTTTGTCACATGTGGATAACAGATACATTAGAAAATTAGCTACAAAGTTAAGTGTGAAAATATGATTTGAATTTGTTAAGAAAATATGTAAACTTCGTATCAGATCAAACCTTTTGTAAAGGAAGTTGCTCGCAATTTCATTTAAATTGAAGGCCAAAGGCTATTGCTGCATTGAGGAAACAATTGAGATGAGACAGCAGGTGGCTGTTTCGATACACATAAGAAGCATCGATGCAGTAGCTCTTTAGATTAGACATGGTCCTTGCTTGGCTTTAGACATGTTCTCTTTGAAGAGGAAATTGTTGTCTTTCTATTCATGATGAATTCTCAAAGGATATGTGTCAAGTTTATTTCCGTTGGTCTTTTGGTTAGAGATTATGGTTCTTTAGTTTTGGAGTAGTTGGCAAGTGATAAATGGTGCTCTGTAGTTTTGATGCCAGTCTTAAAGCCCTCGTTGCAGGCTAAAAATAAAAACTTTCTTTAGTTTGTAGCAGATTTACTAGTAGTCACTATAAATGTTAGTATTTTTTCTAATGAGGTAGTTCAAATATAAATATTAATGCAATTTGTATGAATTAAACATTATGTCTGTTCACTCACATGCATACTTTGAAATGCTATTGTTTGATTTGTTAATCTGCTAAAGATGGTTAGTTAAGAATGCTGGTCAAAAATTTATTCTGAATATTTCGTACAACACAAGTATTGTGTTTTAATTTCTGAGTGCCACAGTCTGATATATTGCCCTATTTGTTTTACTGTATTGTGTTAAATGTTTGAATTTATGTATTATACTTTGTGTCCCATACTTTTTTTAATATCTGCAATAAACATGCATTTTCTCCAGAAGTGTAATTGCACAAATAAATTGCTAATATCAAACACAGGATGAAATTAAAGGAAATGGCTTTAGGATTATATTGACCAAATGTGAAGATTTTTTTTGCTTAAACCAACCAAAATGTACCATTGGAATGAATTCATTACCAACATTCTGTGAAGTAGAGCATATTTGAAGTGCATTGGTACAGATGGATCAATGATGTTAGGTTTTGCTTCATGTCTAATACTGAACTGGCCAGCTTTGTGCTGCACTTCATGAGGAGCCTGCAACAACAGAACTGTAAGGGCAGCATGGTGGCGCAGCTGAGTTACTCCAGCATTTTGTGTCTATTCACAAGTAATCTTTCTATCTCTGTGGAATATAAACCCCTTGGGGGCATTGTATGGAATTATGTAACTGGTTTGGACTGATGGTGGGATGGAAGAGGTGGGATGGAAGAGGTGGAATGTCTATTTGTGAATAGACACAAAATGCTGGAGTAACTCAGCGGGAGTTACACATAAACTAGGTCGATGAAGTTGATTGTGCATTATTTTTAGGGAAATCACATCTATTCATGCGTCCATATTCTTTTAACTGAAATTCATCATTTATTAGATGCATTTCTTTTTACAAGCCTGGTACGAGCACTGTCTAAAACAATTGTCCTGCATTGTTTAAGTGATAAATGACAGGCAGTTTCAATTTGTTATATAATAGTACAAGCTTGAGAGAAATCAATGTCTCTTATGAGTGAGCGGATAATGTTAGACAGAACTGCTTTTAGTTTTGTGATTATAGCCTTGATTCTACAGCTACTTAGTTAATGCTTTGGACTGCTTTTAAAAAATATATAACTCATCAATCACTTTGTGAAAGTTACAGTTCCCTCCATAATGTTTGGGACAAAGACCCGTCATTTATTTATTTGTCTCTGTACTCCATAATTTGAGATTTGTAATAGAAAAAAATCACATATGGTTAAAGTACACATTATCAGATTTTAATAAAGGCCATTTTTATCCATTTTGATTTCACCATGTAGAAATTACAGTTTTGTTTATACATAGTCCCCCCCATTTCAGGGCACCATAATGTTTAGGACACAGCAATGCCATGTAAATGAAAGTAGTCATGATTAGTATTTTGTTGCATATCCTTTGCATGCAATGATTACTTGAAGTCTGCGATTCATGGACATCACCAGTTGCTGGGTGTCTTCTCTGGTGATTTTCTGCCAGGCCTGTATTGCAGCCATCTTTAGCTCATGCTTGTTTTAGGGGCTGGTCCCCTTCAGTTTTCTCTTCAGCATATAAAAGACATGCTCAATTGGGTTCAGATCGGGTGATTGACTTTGCCACTCAATAATCGACAATTTTTTAGCTTTGAAAAACTCCTCTGTTGCTGTGGCAGGATGTTTGGGATCATTGTCTTGCTGGAGAGTGACAGAGAGAGAGATAGAGAGAGGGGCCAAGCTGGGAAAATGACACGGCTTTTAGATTGCCCGGCGGGACTTTAGGTGGCCATTGGTAACCGGGCAACTGTTAATTTCGAGCCCTGCCTACCGTCTCTAGACCTCACTATCTCCATCGCAGGTAACAGACTACTGACCGACATACACTACAAACCCACTGACGCCTATGGCTTTCTGGACTACACTTCTTCCCACCCTGCTTCCTGTAAGGACTCTATTCCCTACTCCCAATTCCTCCGTCTACACCGCACCTGCAGCCAGGGTGAGGTGATCCAAACCAGGGCATTGGAGATGTCCTAATTCTTTAGAGAACGGGGGTTCCCCTCTTCGATTATAGATGAGGCCCTCACCAGGATATCCTCTATATCCCGTAGCTCCGCTCCCACTCCCCATCCCCTACTCGTAACAAGGACAGAGTCCCCCTTGTCCTCACCTTCCACCCCACCAGCCGTCATATACCACAGATAATCCTCTGACATTTTCGCCACCTCCAACGTGACCCCACCACTGGCCACATCTTCCCATCTCCTCCCCTTTCGGCTTTCCGCAAAGACCTCTCCCTCCGTAACTCCCAGGTCAATTCGTCCCTTCCCACCCAAACCACCCACTCCCCTGGTACTTTCCCTTGCAACCGCAGGAAATGCTACACTTGTCGCTTTACCTCCCCCCTCGACTCCATCCAAGGACCCAAGCAGTCTTTCCAGGTGAGGCAGAGATTCACCTGCACCTCCTCCAACCTCATCTATTGCATCCACTGTTCTAGGTGTCAACTGCTTTACATCGGTGGGACCAAGTGCAGGCTTGGCGGTCGCTTCGCCCGACACCTCCGCTCAGTTCGCAATAACCAACCTGATCTCCCGGCGGCTCAGCACTTCAACTCTCCCTCCCATTCCAAATCCGACCTTTCTGTCGTGGGCCTCCTCCATGGCCAGAGTGAGTCCTATTGCAAATTGGAGGAGCAGCACCTCATATTCCGCTTGGGCAGTTTACACCCCAGCGGTATGAACATTGACTTCTCTAATTTCAGGTAGCCCTTGCTTTCTCCCTCCTTCCCCTCCCCTTACCAGCTCTTCCACAGCCTACTGTCTCTGCCTCTTCCTTTCTTCTTCCCACCCCACGTTAGTCTGAAGAAGTCTCGGCATGAAACATCACCTAGTCCTTTGCTCCATAGATGCTGCCTCACCTACTGAGTTTCTCCAGCATTTTTGTCCACCTCTGATATAAGTTATCTTTGTCTCATCTGTCCATAAGAACATTTTTCCAGAACTGTGGTTGCTCTTTTAAATACTTCTTGGCAAACTGGAACCTGGCCATCCTATTTTTGTGCTAACCAGTGGTTTGCATCTTGCAGTGTAGCCCCTGTATTTCTGATAATGAAGTCTTCTGCAGACAGTGGTCATTGACAAATCCACACCCGACTCCTGAAGAGTGTTTCTGATTTGTCGGACAGGTAACTCTTCTGTCATCAGCTGTGGAGGTCTTCCTTGGCCTGCCAGTCGCTTTGCGGTTAGTAAGGTCACCCAGTGCTCTCTTCTTAATGATGTTCCAAACAGTTGATTATGCTAAGCCTGTTTCGCTGATTTCTCTAACAGTTTTATTCTTGTTTCTCAGTCTCATAATGGCTTCTTTGACTTTTATTGGCACAACTTTGGGCCTCATGTTGATAAACAACAATAAAAGTTTCCAAAGGTGTTGGAAAGACTAAGTACTGAGAGCTCTCTTGTACCTGCATTAAGGAGGCAATTAAACACACCTGAGCAATTATAAATGCCTGTGAAGCCATGTGTCCCAAACATGATGGTGCCTTGAAATGGGGGTGCTATGTATAAACACAGCTGTAATTTTTACATGGTGGAACCAAAATGTATAAAAATGGTCATTAATCAAATCTGACAATGTGCACTTTAACCACGTGTGATTTTTTTTTCTGTTACAAATCTCAAATTGTGGAGTACAGAGGCAAATAAATAAAGTATGGGTCTTTGTCCCAAACATTCAGGAGGACACTGTATATTCGAATTATCATATATAGTTCCTGTTTGCAAGGAATGGATCAAAATAGATTTTGATCACAAATGTAGATCGTTTAGTTTGTCCATGTAATGGCCTTTTCAAGAGATGCCTCTCGCCAGATAGTAGGTCAGCAAAGCTATGGTGTTTGCTGTAACCAAAATGAATTTGTCCAGTCAGTGCACTGAGACTGTCCAATTTTCAATCAGATCATGGCGTATTTGTGCCTCAATGCCACTTGCTCTTGCACTAATAGAAAACTTAGTTTTGAAGTTTAGATTGGTCCTATTTTCACACACTTTTTGTTTGAAAGCGAATTTCAGATTTCTCCCTCTTCTGGAAAGAAAACTATGCTTCTCATCTAATTTTCAGATTATGCTGCCATATTTGGATTTCCACATAAGAGGAAATGTTTTATTTCTGCATCAATCTTATTGAATCGTTGACTTATTGCAGTACACTAATCTATTTCCATAACCTTCTTCCCTCTTTGTGTACATGCTGAATCTATAGAAGCTGCTCTCAAAGTTCACTCCTTTCACCTGTTAAGTCTGAAAAATATTAAAAACAATCGTACGGAATTCATATGAAACTTGATATGGTAGATGTGAATTATATTTCTCCTGGCTGTGTTGTCTAGAACTGGGTATTACAGTCTGAAAATAAGAGCCATTCAGAACTGAGACAGGAAGAAATTTCTTAAAACAGTGAAAGAGATTTTGTGGAATTTGTTACCTGGCAGTGTTTTGGGAGCTTAATTGCTGAGTATATTATAAACAAGAGTTTTAGCTATTACTGAAATTAAAGGATATAAGATTAATGCAGGAAATGGTCAGTGAGTAAAAGATCAACCATAATTGTAATTGAATGGCAATGTAAGCATGAAGTGCCGAATGACCTAATCAATTTCTTACATTTTTATAGAGCCGAGTAGCTCTAAATCCACATTACTAGAAACAAATGTGCTGGTCATTATCACACTCTGGTTTGCAATAACTTGCTGGACACTTATTAATAAGCGAGTTGAGTATTTCGAAGAACACAAGGAATCATGGGATTTGTCAATGGTCACTTGCTATAAAGAAAAAGCGATCGAAGCGCTGGCTGCATAAACTGTGTATAAATTCTTATCTTTATTCATGATTTATGTGTAAAAATATATTTAATGTGAAGAACAGGGGTGCCAAGTAGCAGGAGAGTGGGGTGGAACAGCGAGAGAGAGGGGGCAGATGCGAGTGGGAGACGGGGAGAGACGGACCGGCAGAGAGACATTCTCGGCAGTTGCGCGCACACAGACTTGTACCTCATCCGCAGCCAGGATCGAACCCTTGTCTTCGGCACCACAAGCGCTGGCGGCCACTGGACCATCCGTCCCACCCCTTTTCCCCCCCCCCCCCCCCGTCCGGGGCGACTCCTGACCGACAGGATGACAGTTCAGTGGCCCGGAGCAGCGGCCCACAACCAGCACGGAGAAGAAGCACCAGCTACAGCCCAACCCTGCTCCAACTCCAAAGGAACCCGCTCCCTGACGGGCTGGGGACCGCCAGTCGCACCCCCTGCCCCACCCGGCGGCTGTCGGCCACTCCCCTCCCCACCTCCCCCTCCCCGGTGCCGCCGAAAGCCAAGCACCAGCCATCAACGGGGATCCACACAAAATGCTGCAGCAACTCAGCAGGACAGGCAGCTTCCACGGAGAAAAGGAATGGATGACGTTTTGGGTCAAGATCCTTCTCCAGAGACCTACCGAGCCCCCGCAGCACCCCATGTGCATCCCCGCCGATGGCCGGCACTTGGCTTTATTTATTTAACTGACAGCCATTCGACAATTCGAGAGGCGCAGCCGACGGTCCCTGGCCCGCCAAGGAATTACCCTCCCCGGGAGCCGGAGCAGAGCCGAGCCGGAGCCAGCACCTTGCCAGTCCAGGGCTGTCGACCAACCCGGCGGGACAGGCACAGCCGAGCAGGAACCAGCGCCTCCCCCCGCGCCGGCTGCAAGTCCGGGGCGGCTACCGCCCCTCCTGCCCAGGGCCACCACGGCCACCTCCAGCAGCCCCCGGACAGGGACGGGAGACCCAGGTGGGGACGACCCAGCACAACTCAACAGCGCCCGCAGCGCCGGAGACCCGGGCCCGACCACGGACGAAACGCAAGCCTGCACACAACGCAGCAGCACAGCTACCGAGAATGTTTATAGCGAGTGACCCATGACCTGGGCATGTGTAATCAGAATACCGAACTCGCTTATTGTTGTGCCTTCAATGTAACAACCATGACAACAATTTAAAAGTACCTATTAATTTGGTTGCCTTAAGCATGTGAACGATATTGGAAGAAAGTGTATCCTCATCCACTAATGAAATGTTAAACTGACTATGCTTATAAGTCTTTTGTTTCCAGAACGAAAATAGCGTCAGAAATTATGATCACTATATCAGTTTGTGATGATTTGCTTACCATTGTGCTTTGTTACGAGGTGAAATCTCCTATGCATTAGAACAGTCTTTGCAAACATTCACTGAAGGAAAAGCATAGTTTAAAATTTTTATTTGACATTTCTAATAGCGTAGTGCTAATAAATTTCAAATGGTACAGCTTTTTAATTCATGCATATTGCCAAATTGATTTAATTTTTTTAAATTATTGTATTCCTTTATTGAGTTTTGTTGTTCATTTTTGATATTGTGTATTCATTTATTTCGTAATATTTGATGTATAGTAAACATTTGGCACATCTTGCACTCATTGAACTACAGTTTTAATCTCCTTGAATTGACCACCAGATAATGTAATTTCAATATCTAGTTTAATGTTATTAATTTGTTGTATTATTGATTACTATGTAATTATCAGTGTGTCATTGGTATGTATTATGGACCTGTTAAAAAGCAACAAATAACAATGTCATTCTTCTGTTGCTGGTACATGTGACAAGCACAACTCTTGAGAAGGAAAGCTAAATATGGCGACTTACACTTTTGTGAATAAAATTATAATAGTTAAAGTTAAGCTGAAAGATCTCTTGGGATCTTCACACATTCAGTGTTTAATATGTTTAGTTGATGCTGATTAATAATCAAAGAAACCGTTGGATGTTGAAATCCACCGGCAGATTGCTCTTGTCGAGCTGCTGTGCTCAGTTCTGCTTGACAGGAAAAAGGCGATATTAAAATATTTGTGGTAACACAATGAGGGAACGAGACAGGATCTTGGAAATGATTGAGGCTCAGTTTTTTACACTACTTATGAAGGAAACTTTATTTCTTATGAGCATCAAATTGCATTATTTAATTTTTATATTAAGCCACAATTTATGATTTGATGTACATATGAATGTTAATTAACTGTTGTAGGATGACAATGAAACAAAATGTTGCATTGTTTAATCACCCAATAATTAGTCCTCTCTTAAAGCTCTGAGTAGAACTGGCACAAAGAATTGGTGCACGATTTGGGATGCAATTTCATATGTTCTGCCATTGAAACAAGAACAAATAAAGAATTAGAGTAGCTATTGGTGGTACCCTTTTCCACATTTTCAATAGGAAAGAAAATGCAAATAAAGTCCATTTAATCACTAGAAAGTTTGTGTGTACTGTACTGATACAGGGTACTGATGGTTTTCCTGGATAAAATGTTTGACATAGTTCAGAGGAGTAAATTAATTCGGCCTGGTTAAGTATTCAAGAGGTAATTTTTCATCAGTATCTTTTGCCAGAGGACTTGAACGTTAAAATGGCATAGTGAAAAATTAGGCTTGGATTGTGAGTGATATCAATTAATTCAGCAATAGTTGTAAATTCGCATAATGGCGATCAGTTTCTTGTGAATTCTTGGTGAATGGGTCTCCCAGTCTCATCATTGTTAACAATTTGAACCTGAAGTATGTGGAAAATAACACTTGCGACAATGTCATTTATGAATTAAATATGTATATGTGTTCTATTAAGCTGTAATATTATTGGCTGGAATGTTGAAATCAAAATTAAAGTACATATTTCAATTAATTTTAAACTGAAGTGTTGTGCAGCACTATTGTGTTGAAATATGTTTTGAGCTGATGCAAGTACCTAAGTGCTTCTGCATTTTGATACCTAGTGATCCATTGTTAACATTTTGTTACTCTGCGATTCATTAGTTTGATTTTAGACTTTGACCCCTCTGCTGTGTGGCCTGCAAAGAACACCAAATTCATCAATGGTAGTTATTTAACTGGTTGATTACAGTTTTGTTGAGAACTGTTGAATTGTGCTCTTTATATTGGTTTTTCCGTTATTTCCATCACCTATTTATAAAAAGTCTGGAAAATCCTGAGAGGAAAATTGCATATTTGTTTTGTAATTTGAATATCTGTTTTGGTAGAATGCTAGTAATTCAACTTTTTTTTAAAAGAGAATACGACTGGAAGATGTCCAATACAACACAAGTTGTTCTTCAGTAAAAATGTATATTACAGGAATTTAACATCAATTAATTTCACATATATTATGAGGTCATTTGCACAGGGTAGATCATTTCTAATTACAGCCATTATAACAATTCTAGATAAGTGATTCCCTCTCTCTAAATAAAAGGATTTATGTACTTTAAAGTTTAAAATAAAAGTATGCTCTTAATCACTGGAGGCCGATATATTGAATTTCAGCTGTAATCATGAGTGGCGAGCCAGTCAAAATTTAGAGACCCTTACAAAAATAATTCACTGTGCAATTGCAAGTCAAAGCAGTCAATGGTGCTCTTTATTTACATTTTGAGTTCAAAGCATGAAAACTCTTCGGGGATTTAAAAAAAAATAGTGCCATGGGAACAGTTTAGCAGCAGTCATTTACCTATGTGTAGAAATCACTAAAAGCTGAAACAGGTATAAGTAGTAATCAAAAAGGGTGATTTGGTTTCTTGAGTGGAATCCAATATTGAGTAAATGATGGTTATAAAAATAACTTTTTATAGTTGTAAAGCCTTGGCTGAAGAGAATTGCATTTATTATTGAATTTGTGTCCATCCTGGAGTTTTGTTAGTCTTGTAAGGGTAATTCTGCAGGTGATTAGGCTAAAAAGGGATAATATTGAGGAAAAAAAATAGCTTGAATCTGGGAATATTTGCTTGGAATTAGAAGACTGAGAGCATGGCCACCTTGAAGTGTTCAGAATGATTTGAAGACTTGATGAGTATTGGCACCAATGAGTATTGGCCTAGGCTGCTTAATTATTCCTCCAAAGGCAATCCTTCATCCCAATAATCAATTTAGTGTATGTCCTTTGATTGTAATCGTATATGGTGTATTTTATCTGGCTTTGTTTTACTTTTGCATTGATCTTAACTGTTTAATCTTTACGGTAATATTTTATTACAATTTTAGTGTTCATACGCACACAGTTATTTTATTAGCGTACATTCAATCCTCATTCACCACTTCATACTCCTATATTCTCTCTAGCTAAAAACACAGAGTTCACAGTACTTATTGGTGTCAGTTAAAGGAAAGCAGCTGAGAACATATGATTTATTTAATGTCCAACAACAAGGTACAAAAGGCTGAAGATTTTAGTGCTACTTTGTCTCATGTAATTTCATTGGTTTCTTATTCTTCAGTGGACTAATAGTCCTTTGAGAGAATGATAAACTTTGAACAGTAGAATGAAGTAAATTAAAAAAAAACTTCAGTGGTGCCAAACAATAATGCTGAAATACGTCAGAAAATGTATGTTTTAAATAAATACACATTTTATATGTCCCCTTCTTATAATTGCTAAGGCATTTGTATTGTATCTGAGTTGTATTGTATTGTATGAAGAATATTTGCACATCTATATTTTAATTAGTCATTGATTTCTGCTGCATGGAATCAGACCCTTTGGCACAACTCCCCTCTGCAGACCAAGTTTTACCAGAGCTAGTTCCATTTGCCTGCATTTGTCTGATATTTATGCACTTGTCTAAATGTCTTTGAAACATTGTGATTTTATCAGCCTTCCTCTAGCAGCTCATTGCATATACCTATCAACCTCTGAAGAAGTTGTCCCCCACGTCCCTTTAAATCTTTCCTTATTCACCTTGTACCTATTCTGCAGAATGAACTGATGAATTGCTTCCTCAAATGGAAATTACAATTTGACGTAATTCAATGGTTATATTTGTTCCATTTAAGTACAAAATTTCAATCAATCAATCAATCAACCTTTATTGTCATCTTGCAAAGCAACAATTGTACAGTGCAAAATGAGAAGACTTTTCCCACGGAATACCGGAGCATCGCACATAAAACTTAAACATTTCACACATAATAACAGTAAAAACAATCCATTCCCTGATGAAACAGTATGAAACTATTTGAATCCTATTTTGTACAACCCATCACAGATCATTGACTCTCTTGTTGGAATGGATTCATTGAGATTTTTTATTTGGTCACAGAAAATTTCTGGTGTCATTTGACAATTTAAAACAAATATGTGGTGATCATACGTACTCCTGCTATATGAACTGACTTTTTTGTGTGTATGTGGATTTAATAAAGCAAGTCAAATTTAGCTCAAGACTAAAATCTATGTGAAGAGTTGGATGCTTAGTGATTTGTCTCACACAACAGACAAATCTTAAATGTTATAAAAAATAATTTTTATAAGATTTAGAAATTGGGAGAAAAAGGTAAATTAAGTGCCTGGCCTTTTATTGAAAAAGATCAATGGATTAGTTATATTCTTATTAATCTATCGTACTTAAAAGCTTGCTTCTTCTGGGTGCCTGACAAAAATCCTCCACGAAAATCTTTTGTACTAAACTTATAACAGTTCAGAAAGCATTGCTGTTGTATGAGACGTCAAATGGTCTTTGTCTGACTAACTGAATTTTTTTTGAAAATTATCTAATGCAGATAGAAAATAATCGCGATTACAATTAAGTTAAAAGGATTTTTAAGAACTAATGTTGAAAAGAGCTAAATATAATGAGGACGGCCCACTGCACACAATAATCCTTTCTCCTACTGTATGTGCATAGGCCTGACATTGCATAACAAAATAAATTGAATTGGAAATGATGAGAGCTACGGCTATTCTTCTAAAATCACGTCATGGCCTATTGGCTGTATTGGAGCTCTGTTTGATGGTCTTTATTCTGTTTGGCACATTGGCACACTAAAATTTGACCATCATGAGATCAAAAGTGCCAAAGGATCAAAGCAAAGAGTTTGTATTAGGAGCTTTTCTTTCTGTCCTCAACACCTGGCTGATCACGGTGAAAAGTGCACCAGACGATAGACTGTGTTGATGTACTTTGTATAGTCCATTTCAAGTGGATAAGAGTGCAAACTGCATGGTTTCTAAACTGCGGTAACTCAACAGAAAATGCATTGAAAACTTTGTGGTTCGAAATACTTTGTATACTTTGTAAGAATGCACTAACTCTTGTAGCTAAAATATCAAGCATTGTTCAAGTATTATTATCATTTTTTTTTTAAAAGCCTCTGATTTTTCATTGGAATGAACATGGTCATTGATAACTTAAAACTTAAGTTTTTGTCTCAAGTTTTAAGAACTGGATAAATGTTGCTGCTCTTGAAGTGGTTTGGTCAAACCTTTTCTTCACTGGAGTAAATCACAAATGTGTTTAAAAAAAATCTTTGGATTTTGCTGCACAGGCATTAATGTGGAGGATAGTATATGGATGGTTAAAAACTTTAGAAACATGCGTCTTCAGTAATTAAGTGTTAACTAAGAACAATACTGATCTTACAATTAATAAGAAAAGTAATTGTGAAATATATATAATATTTTAGTTCACAGGGTGATATGTATAGGAGTGATGTTTTAACAGTTGTAGGTAAAGTAAAACTGTTGTCATTTATTATTAATAATTTTGAAAAATTCTCATCAAATTGGAGTGGATGCAGAAATCAAAAGGATCAGGCTGAATACCTATGCAGGTTTTTACCCACAGATAAACTAATTTGATTGAATTAATCATACTATTGTGTTCTCATAAGGATGCTCAATGTTCTAAAATATAATTGCATAAAATGATGCATTACCTTTTATTTTTTCTTCTGTATGCCTCTATGCATCATCTACGTGCCTCTGCCTCCCAACTGCACCACTCCTCTTTCTCGACTTGGCACCATATTCCATCATCCGTCTCCCTTCCCTGGCCCACCAATCAAGTCTCACCACTCTCTCACCACTCACCTTCTCCTCTTCATACCAGCAATCTTCCTTCTCCACTCTCTTTTCTGATGCAGGGTTTCGACCCGAAACAACAACCATACCTTTCCATTTTTGGATGCTGCTTGAACTGCTCAATTCCACCAGCAGATTTTTTGTTGCATTGATACTTAATATACTGGTGAATTAAGGAGTCCAAAGCTTATGAATGGGAATAGTTAAATATTGTAATGAAATGCAATATTAATAATTACATATTCTGACAGCAAACAACTCCTTAAGGAGTATTAGAAAGATATTTAATAACACACCAAAGTATGTTCCTGTTTCTTGGATTATTTTTCACAGTCTTTTATAACTTGAGCATCATTTATTTATAATTTATGTTTTGTCTGTGTCTATGTGCCTGTGATGCTGATGCAAGCAAGATTTTAATTGTACCTGTACCTCAACAAATTTATGCATATGACAATAAACTTGACTGGAATTAATGTAATGTTTTTCTAAATTGTCTTTACTGGATTACAAACCCCACCTTGCTTGCTCCGAGTAAGGTTATGTTTTACATTTATGATTTATCATTTTTTGATTTCTAGTTATTGGTTAAAGTTGGAAGGTTATCTATCTAGTTTCCAGCGAAGTATACAATTAGGTTTTGATTTAGTCCAATGTGAATTACAGTGAAACGCTTAGTCTGGTACTCTTGGGACTTTGGGTTCAGACTAACAGATTTTCGGGACTATTACAGCAGATGTAGATGATGAAATTCCATGTTGCCTTAAATTTGCCAGCTCAATTTAGAACCATCAAAGGAAAGGTATTCAAAGATCAAGACCTCACCCCAGAAAGAGTTGGGTGAGCTCAGGCAGGAGTAATCTGCCCCCTTCTGTTCGTCTCTGGGTCATGAACTACATGTGCACGGCATCTCAAAGTAGTGGACAGATACCACCACTGCCGCCTTTGCAAAAATCTCCAATGTCTGCACCTTTTTCTGAGACAATATCTCTGCTGTTGTAGTACTCATTAGCTCCAAAGTCAAGCCACATTGTTTGCTTGCCCAGCACCAGACTGCCAAAACGGTCTGTTTCAAGTTTTGTCCCAGCAAGAGAACTGAGCAAAGGGTTTAAAGATGTCCTTGATGCCTCAAAAAAAAAAGTACCATCTCCATTGACCCCTGGAATCCCTCAGCCATAATCCATCAAAATGACGATTTGGGGTGGAGCTGAGAACCTCCATTAATCATTCATTGGTTGCCTAGCATTAATTGCAGAAGGAAATTATCATGATCCAGGCAACCCACCCCATCAAATACTTCCTGCATCAGTGTCGGCAGAGTCCGCAGTCCCACATTTGTATCCCCAGCTATGTCAGAACAAAGAGATATAGAGTGAAAGTATATTATTCTCAATCCCAAGGGATTGTTGAGGAGAAAGTTAAAGTATTTCAGAATTTTGTATATGGTTATTTAAACATAACTCTTAATCTCTATAAAATATCAAAACATATTGGTTTGAATACAGAAAGAGAAAAAAAGGTTAAAATTGAGCCACGTTGGGGGAGGAAAGGGTGAAGGTGAAGCTGCTGTGGGAACAGGAAGATATCTGTGCTGGAGCCGGTAAGAAAAGTGATGATGGGAACCATTTGCGGAGAGGTGAAGTGTAAAACCAGATTGGGGAGGGGATCTGATGGGTTTATTATGTGGGCGGTAGGTGAATGGAGCCAGGAGAAGGTATAGCTTTCTTATTGTTACATGTACTGAGATGCAGTGAAACGTTTTGTTTATGTGCTATCCAGTCAAATCATGCTATCGTTGTTCTCTTTTGTAGAATTTCAGACAGTGTTGGGTTTTTTGTTTGTATGCCCAAGTTATTTATTTAACTGAATTATCCAGAAGGAAGGAAGATGATTATTGTACAATAGAGCTTTGCATTTTACCATTACTGATATCGGATTTTTATTTTTAAATCATGCCCTTTAAATTGACATTCATTTGAAGAAATTAATCCATAATAATCAATTAAACTGACCTTTTTTGCAGAATGTCTATAGAAATGTGTTCTTATGTTCCAATATATTCAAAACACAAACTGCTGGAGTATGTTTATTAAATTTATTTTATTTTTTAATTGCAAACAATCTTAATTTCAGAGCAGAATAACTACCACTTTCCTTCGCAAATTACCACTGCTTTGTTATCACTTTGTTTCTGTGGAACATAACATTACTCCAGAGATTGCATTGTCATGTATATTATAAATAGATAATGTTTTTTTCTAAAACCTTTTCTTACCTGGGGATTATGTGAATGATTGTACTGTTTTCATTAAGCCATGTAATATTCATGACCAATCTTTCTTTGCCCAGCTGTTTACTGCTTTTTGCTGTCGTTTTTGTACCATTAGATAATTAACCTTGCGTATCTTTGCTGAATGGAATCTTGGTTATTCATAATTACTTCTTGCACAGTTGAAGATTACTATTTGGAATATTCCCATAACGTTAGATGTTGCAACATTTGTATTTTGTGAAGAGCATTTCTGTTAATGAACTCACGAATAGATATAGTTTGAGCAGGGGTTCGGAAAGTACTTTGAGAGGAATTTGAGAGGCAGCACAGCAGAATTTTTGAGCTCCAGTGCTTGGCTATCTTTTGCCAAATGCTTCATTTAATTTTATTTTGGGACTCAGATAACTTTAGGGTATTCTGAAAGGGGATCTTATAATCATAAAGTGGAAAGAATTCTGTTGAAGGCTTTGTTAAAAAAAAAATATACAAAGTCTTTGTGAAAATTGTGTTCTTAACCAGGGTCAGAACTATCAAAATTCTCTTTTCAGTTGAATATACACCTGTTACTAACGGAAGTCTACAACGTATAAAATTTGTTGATTGTAGTTTCTTGGTATTTATATATTGTTGTCACGTGCATTGAGATATACTGAAATGTTTTGTTTTGCGGGCTATCCAGTTACAATCATATAGGAAAAACAATCAAACCTTATGGGATAATGTGCTATAGGGATGTAGTGTTACAACCACATAGAAAGTGCAAATAAAAGAAAGAGTGCAAAGGCTGCAACTTTGGGGGATTGTGAATCGTGGAGAGGGGGAAAGATTCTCTGCGTATTTTGATATGTTTGTTCGTGCGCATATGAACTCGTGGAGCAAGTTGTTGTATTTAGTTAATGTTGTAAATAATTTTTATATAGGTTGATTAGAATTTTAATTGCACTAATTTGACAATATCTAAAGGTGCATTTTACAAAGTCACTTTGAAGAGCTGAAACTAAATTATACACTCAACAAGATTTGTGAATGAATCTTTTGATTATGTTCTGGTCCACTGGACATGTTTTCTTGTTTATGGTATTTTGTTTAAGGCCATTGGACAATGATTGATTTGTTTCTCTTAAATGCAATCAGAATAATATTGGCAGAAAGGTAGTGAAAAAAGTAGGCATGTAATTGAAAAAGATATTAAACAGAGCCAGTGTAAAGAATCTCGACCCAAAACGTCACCTATTCCTTTTCTCCAGAGATGCTGTCTGACCAGCTGAGTTACTCCAACTTTTTGTGTCTATCTCCAGTCTAGGTCTATTTGGATAAATACTGCTTAATGAAGAATGTGGAGTTCTCCAAGGTACCAATAACCCTCCCTCGACATTGTCTCCAAAACCGCAATAAGATGATAATTAATTCACTACAGTTAAATCTTGATCAGGATACTCATAATTTTCAGCTCTTTAAAGAAATTGTGAAATGTACTTTTGGAAATGAGATTTTCTGAGAAGCTGTGTAGTTGTTATCTTAAGGGCCTGTCCCACTTGGACGTCATTTGCTCGTCATTTACGCGACAGGCCGGCAATGACTGACGCGTGACAGTCGCGCGAAAATCGCCTAGCAGTACGACTGTCGTGCGCCAAGTGCTCTTGAAAGCCCTGCTTCTTTTGGCAGCAATTTGCGATGTCGTTCGTACTTAGTCCGATCTCCGTGGCAAGGATTTTCCCCGTGAAAATCAAAGATACTATCGTGAAAAATTTTCAAAACTACAAGCGCTTTATAGCCGGGTAGTCACGTGGTGTGGTGCTCAAATCACGCGCAAATGGTGCGCCGACGGCGTACGGGCGGCGCATAGTTACGGACGTTGACGCTCGGTGACGCATAATAAATTAGCATAGACAATGTTCGTGCGTAACCGTGCGTCACCACGTGCTACACGTATACAGTCAGTACGTCAGCATACGCCATCAGTATGTCAGCGTGCGCAAGGGATATGTCACGCAGTTAGCGCACGAGGATTTTGAGCACTGCAAAATCCTGGGGCGCCGCGCGTCACTGCATACGCCACCACGCCTCACCACGCGCCATGCGCGCCAACCAATTTTTAGGATGTCGCGCAAATGACGCCCAAGTGGGACAGGCCTTTTACTGTTGCTTGCAAACTTGTGGTGCATTGCTATGATGTCACCAAATAGGAATTGACCATACATGCATGGTTAAGACGTGTAGGGTAAGAAAGTATTCTGTGCACAAAGGAACAAACTAAACAAATTATTGGCTAAATTCAACTTTGATGGAAGTCATTATATAGAGTCTGCTATTTAAGGTGTAAGGCCCTGTTGTCATTTACAAGCTAGTTTTGGGGCAAGTTATCTCTGCAGATAAATGTGAACTGGGGAACATATGAGCAATCAAATTTACTCCTCACTGACACCAAATGTTTATTGTGGAATGCTGTTCTATACCTATCTTCTGACATCCAATGCACAATCTAGTTAAGTGTCTGTATTGTAATATGTAATATTAAGTTACTTTTTTGAAACCATTCGTAGAATGTGAGAGGGAAGATAATTCATACAGTTGAAAAATTGTAAAGTATTTTGTATATTTTTCTAGCCTAAAGATAGAAGATACCAGATGTTACCGCTTGGAACCAAAAAATATATATCTTTGATCCTATCTTCTCCTACTTTACATTTGAGATGACGACTTTAACTCTGGGGAGGATATAATTCCCAAATAATTAATTCCCTTTGGTTTCTGAATGATTGAAAAAGCTAAAAGGAAATCTTGAGTACAAAATGTATGCAATGTTAACACTTTTGATTATAACCAATTAACCTTTATATTCAGAAAGGGCACAAATAAATTGGAGCTTGAAGGATCCCTCCAGCCATTATCTCTGGGATCTAAAAGATCAAAAGAATACAATGTACATATTAATGTCTATGATGTTCTGCATAAGTCACTGTCAATCTCCAGATCTGCCAAATATTACCTTCAATTGCCAAAATCGGAGAGAAGGCAATTTTATCTTGTTATTTTGCATATGTTTAATAAATAATGCAGTGTGTTAATTCTGCTCACATAACTGTCCTTTTTTCATCCCCGCTTGTTACTTTGAAAATACCTTCTATTTATCTGCATTTATTCATGCATTGTCCAGCTCCATGTCTTCCCATTTGCATACATTTTCCTAAAATAATTTTCATGATTAACCAATGCTGCATTTAAATTGGTTTATATTTTTTTCTTGTATATTGTAGTCTAGATATTTTATGTTGAGTAGACCATTTGTCTTAATGTTGACCCATAGAAATGTTATGACTTCACCTTTGTATCAAAGAAAATATTGTTTAATAAATGCTGCTTATTGTGCTTGTCATTTCCACTCCTTGTTTGCATATTATCTGCTCTAAACTCCAGTGTAGAAATCTATGTGTCCTTGGCTCACTTACTTTGCTTGTGGATTTGGAAGTTTTTGAGGAGACAACTTTATTAGATTTTTCCAGTACTTTGAAATACTTCAAGGTTTCAAGGTCAAGGTTAGCTTATTGTCACATGTACCAATTAAGGTACAGTGAAATTTGAGTTACCAAAGAGCCATACTAAGTGAAAAGCAACAAGACACACAACCACATAAAAGTCAACATAAACATCCATCGCAGTGGATTCCACATTCCTCACTGTGATGGAAGGCGATAAAGTTCAATCTTCTTACTCTTTGTTCTCCCGCGGTCGGGGCAGTGAAACCATCCGCAATCGGGGTGATCAAAGCCCCCGCAGCTGACGGTCGAAGCCCCCGTCGGGGTGATCGAAACTCCCGCGTCGGGGCGGTTGAAACTCTCCGCAGCATGGAGCCCCCGAGTCGGACTCTTCTTACCAGAGACCGTGGGCTTCACAATGTTAAAGTCCACAGGCCCTGCGGTTGGAGCTTCGATCCCCACAGGCCAGCAATTAATGCTGTCCAGTGGACTATCTGCTTTGTGTCAGACTTGAGATCTTGATCTCTCAATATTCTTTTCCTCACTGCCAAAAGGTGCACTAAAGTGATGGTGATTATCATCATTCAAAATTGCATTAACTGAGAGATGCCCTGAAATAATGTTTCTACTGCAAATGTTATTTGTCAGGTTACACTATGGGGACGTGTTGGCTGATGGAATATGCTTATCGGATTTTTAGTATTGGGACCCTTTCTTTTCTAGCCTTTAATAAGTGAGTTGATGACTCGAATCTTGTCATCCGAACATAAATGTGCAAGTATCATATGCCTGCTTCATCTCGATGACGGAGTTTATTGTGAGTTTGGTTCTGGAATGAATCTGATAGAATCGAACAGTATATTCGTTCCACTCCATGGAGAGGCTTCGTGGAGATGAGGAATAGAATTGTTGGGCAAAGATCAACAAAATAAAGGGGAAATCAAGCCATGTTTTATACTGGTCTGGTCAGAGATTGGGTCTGATGTTGGTTAAGATTACAGCTTGCCTGCCATTATGGATGTGAGGAGTAAACTATTCTTTGAACTCTGCTAAATGTGAAAAGGGTACTTTGTAGTTCCTCTTGTTTGATGACCGAAAGGATTTGTGAGGTCAATGGTTGATGCAACTTCCTATATTTTTCTTAGAACTGTGACATAATAAAAGACATGGTGATAGACATTTATCAAGATCTTGGGTGATTTTCTGTCTCACCTTCATGTTCCTGCACTATCCCTATATCTAATTCTTCCCATAAAATGTAGAAATCTGTTGATTTGAGTTTTGAATGCACAGAACAACAATCTTTCTACAGCATTTGGGAATTCTAAAAATGCACCGTTCTCCGCGTGAAGAAACTTTTCCTCATCTCAGACCTATTCATTTGGTCACTGTATTCCGTGGTTTACTTGCTTCCTCAGCTGAAGGTAGACATCCTCCATGTATTCATGGAGAAGACATCCTCCATGTATTCATCCTCCATGTATTCATGTAAGAAATTTGTAGGTTTCAATGAGATCTTCTTTAAACCCTTGAGAGTACAGGGTATGGCATGCTAAACACTATTCACCATAGCTCATTTTTTTACAAAATAAAAGGGGGCCATTTTGGTCAATTAACTCAATGCTGGCTCTCAAAATAGTCCCATTCCTCACAAATTTCCGCACTGTAACCTGTTCTCACCACATTTCCAACATTTCTTCCCAGATTCCGCCACTCATCGGCACACAGCAGAAATTTACAGCAGCCAATTAATCTACCAATAGACGTTTTGTATATGGGAGGAAACTGGAGCACCTAGAGGCAACCCACAGGGAGAATATGCAACTCCATTGGAACTATAAGGCAGCAGTACTTTTTGTTGGGTCATGGTTCTTTCCACCAATCATAACATTGCACTGTTATGTTCAGGTTGTGTTTATTTGTGGAAGGAGATTAAGCAAGCAAAGTTAAAACCGTCTTCTTGTTGATCTGCTAATACCTTTCAGTCTCCATTTCTTGGCTGGTCAATTTCTTTGCTTTTCTCTTTCCTTTTGGCATTGGTGAAGGAGGAAGTCACAAAAGAAACATCAGTTTTCTCAGTCTGCCCATCTTCCCATGCACTGTAAAGCTGTGCATTGTTGGGTGCTGCATTGCTATTCCAGTTTTTCGTATGAGAGTCCAATTGTGTGTCTTGACTTTAGATTCCTTCATATTTAAATACCTGTATTTGATCATCAGATGCTGTATATTTCCCTGGATTGTTAGTCTTCATCATTCTGTGGTATTAACAAGCTGAACAGACTAGTAGTGTTGGAAGGAACAGCAGATGCCGGTTTACACTGAAGATAGACCCTTCTGCAGATTGGTAACTGGTTCCCATGTTAAAAAAAATGAATGCTATTTCAAGATGCAATTTTTGTTATTTTTTTGGCAACACGTTAGTTTTTCTGTGTCTCAACCATCTCTTCTCTGTCCATTTACTTCTTAACTCTTACTTTCTCCTACCACCATATTAGCGGATTAGCGGAACATATTCTGATTAGCGGAACATAAATGTTTTATTAAAAATTGCCCAAGAAACTGCCCAAATAAAATTTTAAAAACAAGAACTGGTCTTGTTGAATTCTGAAATCAGCTCATCGTGTAAAAATAAATGATTTGCTTAGTTCAGAGACAGCACTTTATTAGGGTGTAGTCTCAAACCAGCTACTATTGGACTTTGTTGGATCTGATGCGCTACAATGCTGGAAACTATATGCTTCATTCTGTATTTTACCCTTTTGCTCTATCTATTGTACTTGAGTTTGACTTGATTATATTTATGTATAGTATAATCTGATCTGATTGGATAGCAAAACAGAGCTTTTCACTGTACCTAGGTACACATGACAATAATAAACTTAAGCTTAAACATGATTTAATTGTGATTAAAACAGAACCAATGGAGTGAGAAGGAAATAAAAGTGGTGAGAACATTTCTTTGAGTAGGGCCAAGTAGCACACAACTTAATTGATGGCTTCCCTGCAAGCAATGTGCAGTCACACTTTGGGGCTTCCCTCGATTATTACTTAAGGCCTGTGCACTCTCTGTACTTGTTGCTGACTTTGCCAGCTATGCTTTACTCTCTGGCCCGACAGTGTTATGTTCTTTTTCTCTACTTTCATTCAAACAACTAGCAAGAGTGCAGCCAATAGAAACTTTCATTTTTAAGTTTTTAAAATGAATTGAAAATGATTGTCTATACAGTTATGACTTCATTGTATCAGTATGCATTTCATGCTGTCGGGAGCATCTGATTGCATCTTTCACGACAGCCTCTGAACGAGCTCATCTGGAGAAAACATTTTTTTTCTGGGACGGTAGTTGTTATGAGTGTAGGTGGATCTGTAGACAGCCTTAAATGATCAGCAAGATTTGATTATATTGCACTAGCACTGGGAATTCATATATATTTACAACATTTTACAGTTTTCCAGGCTATTTCTTCTGTATCCTCAACAAATACACTGGAATTTTCAGGTCATATTTTCGACTGATGTCCAAGTGCAAAAGTGTGAATTCTTCACATGAGGTAAAAGGCCCCTTCAATCTTTTGATGTAACGTTAGCATAAATATGATGACAGAAGTAAATTCTCAGGGTTTACTTACCAATATTTACTTTTCATTTATCCAGGTAGATAGATTTTCAATCAGCAAGGGAATCAAGTGCCATGGGGATTGGGCAGGAATGCAGACTTGACAAATGTTGCAATAACCACAATTCAATTCAAAGGGCTGAGTGACCTTTTCCTATTTCTGCTTATGGTCTTAATTGGATGAAGTGTTGCTAGCAAATTAGTAATTTGGTTCATTGAGAATCATATTAACTGGTGTTATTTTATCAGTAATTAACAAGAAATACATGCAGGTATTCTGATCAGATTTTGACTGTAATCCTTGCTTTGCTGCACAGATTTATTTCACAAACCTGCATCTCACAACGACGTGGGGGTTTGTAGATTAATTGGCCTCTATATATTTCTCCTATTGTGTAGGGAGTGGATGGGAAAGTGAGATAACATAGAACTAGTGTGAAAAGGTGATCGATGGTTGGCATGGGTTCAGTGGTCCGAAGGGCCTGTTTCCATCCTGTATCCTTCAATCAATCAAGGTGTTAAACCTATGACAAAAATGTTCAATAATGCATTCCTTACCAAAGGTCTGCCAGCTACCTTAGCAATAATGTCTAAAGGTATCTGAGGTTTGCTCTAGTGGTAAATCATCTATTTATTATATTACTAAAAGTCTGATCTTGACCACTTCCTGTTGTTCTGTATATTGATTTTTTTTTAAAACGCTGCCACTTACGGCTACGATTTTTGGCCATCTTACTCCGAGTCCCCCTCCGCTGCGCAGGACAAGAACATTTTCCCCATTGATTACAAATAAAAGAGATATTAGTGTTTAAAAAATGTTGAAATTCTCTCTCCTGAATGCCACGCCCTTTCCGGAGGGACTATAAAACCCGGAAGTGTTGAGTGCCTCAGTCAGTCTCTGCAAGATGGGGAAGCGAGAGGGTCACGTCTCTCAGTCTGAGCTGTGAATAACACTGAAAACATGTCTACTAAACTGAGTGGTTTTATTAACCTGTCAGTGCCCTTAATGTGGTTTGAAAATATAGTTTGGAAATGCTAAAGCTGTATGCCTTTGGTTTGGAAATGCTAAAGCTGTGTTGCCTTTGGTTTGGAAATGCTAAAGCTGTGTTGCCTAATTAAAGTTGCCTTGCCTAATTAAAGTTGCCTTGCCTAATTAAAGTTGCCTTGCATAATTAAAGTTGCCTTGCCTAATTAAAGTTGCCATGCCTAATTAAAGTTGCCTTGCCTAATTAAAGTTGCCTTGCCTTCTATATAATTAAAAGTCTAATCTTGACCACTTCCTGTTTGTGCTTTATATTGATTTTAGAAAAAAACGCTACCACGTACGGCTGTGATTTTTGGCCATCAGGTGCCGAGGATTTTTCCCATTGATGAAAAATGAAAGAGTTATTAGTGTTTTAAAAATGTTGAGATTCTCTCTCCTGTCAATCACATTATGGAGGCCACGCCCCTTCTGGTGGGGGGGGGGGGGGGCAGGGACTATAAAACCCAGAAGTGTGGGCGTGGCTCACTCTCTGCAAGATGGAGGAGGGAGAGGTCGTGACTCGCTGTCTTTAGTGGCCTTGCACCCTGCTTGAAATGGTATGAAACTGCACTTGAATTTGGTGGTCTTGCATGTTGGTTTCAATGGGGGTTGTGGGACCTGCTTGTCCCTTTTTCACCTCCCCATTCACACTCCCATCCTCACTTGGTGGAGAGCTTTTATATGTGAACCTGCATTGATGGTAGCAGCTAACTAATTTAAATGCAACCCAGTGTCTTGGTTTCACTCCTGTAGATTGCAGTTGAGCACTTTTCCAGCAGTAGAGACTGAAAAAGACAATTTGAGACCGAAATAAACAATTTATAACATGATTAAAATTGACCAGAAATGCAACAGAAGTGTGACACCGGGAATTTGTTATATTTTAAAAATATTTTATCATTACAGTTCATCACAAAAATTGGCTTGTAATTAATTTTCCTTAGTTGGGGCTGGCTGTATTTCCAGTTGCTTTGGTTTTCTCGCTGACTTTCAATATTTTTGCTCATGTATCTGATGTATCGAATCATTGATTCACTTTTACGAAGTTATTTGTGATCATTTGCATACAATAGTCTTCTTACTTCTAAAATGTGAGCAATATCATTTATTATAGGATCAGGAATTTGCATGTGAAGCATGAAGAACCTGGGTGTTTGGCAGTAGTGGGTGTAACCTGGGTGTAATGGAATATCAGTAAATTGTATTACCAATTTGATTCTGTTGTTGATACATCTGTACATTGATTAACAGCTTTACCTACATTAAGAAAAAGCTACTTTATATATATTTACTTTGATCTAATTCATACTTTGCAGTTAATCACTGTATTTGGCAGTCAGCTGGAAGGTCTGAATACTACTTATCAATGATAGATTTAGTTTTTATAAGCATGAGGCACTTCTCGGGTATTCTGAATGGAACACTATGAATCCTTTGCAGCAGTGAAAAATAGATAGATACTGCATTGTAAATAAATGACCCACTTTTTTACTGTCATACAGCTCATACTGTCAGGCTAATGAGATCTGGAGAACAGCAACTTAAATGACTTATTTTTCTTCCACCAGTCCAGAGGATTTTTTTTCTATTTTGTGTGTTTCATGCATTGCACTTTGGCAAAATATGATCTCTACAGGCACTGCATTATGCAATCTTCTACAGAACTTGCATCAATAGGACATGAAGTAAACAACTTTATGGAAAATTATATTATGTGTGGTGTTCTTGCGTATCAGAGCCAGTTTTAACGTAGTCTTAAATGAAAACAAACCTCTTGTTTTGTGCGGAGGATAACAGTTGTCTGAAATACTTATTTTGAAACACATTTACAGTAATTTTGGAGGGATATGATGAAATATAAAGCAATCGTTGAATTAGCACCAGATGTATTTTAAACATTGGTAGGATAGATTCCCCAGCGCTTCCAAATATATATTGTAATAAGTGTTGTACAGTGTGATATGCTCCTTGGTGTGCCTAACAAAGATTCCTTTCAAGGTAAACTTTACTTTTTCAATTTTTAATTCGATATATCTCTTTGTGCATTTTTAATTGCATTACAAACCCACGTTCCCATATTTAGTGCTTTACTGAACTCTTGGACCTCTAACTATTCTCTCATGTTTAGACTCTTGTGATTCTAATTTGCCTCCTTTTTCTGCCCATCTCACAATTATCTAAATTCAAATTTATTTTCAAATTACACATACCATTCAGTAATTTCCAATATATTTCCTTTGAATAAATTATAATGCTCAATTGGTATGGTTATCAGGTAGAAATTATATTTCTCGTCCAAGTTATTAATACAAATAATGAACAATAGTGGTCTCGGATGGGGAATATTGTTTTCTTTCTTTAACCTTTTAACCTCAACTTTCTATTTTACAGTCAGTTGGTTACTTGTCTCCTGCTACGTTTTCTATGAACTTTTTTATCCATTAACAACTTTGGTTTCTGCAGCCATACAACAAAAAGAAACAATTTTACAAGACACACAACCAACTCGATTCACACAGACATCCATCACAGTGAATCTCCTCCTCACTGTGATGGACGGCAATGTCTTGTCTCTCCTCTGCTCTCCATCCTCTCCCGATGTTAAAACCCCCGGCGGGCGATGGCAAGTCCCGCGGCAGTGAAAGCCGCTCCGGGCGATGTCAGGCCCCGCTCCGGGTCATTTTCAGCCCCACAACTCGGGCGGGAGTAGCTGCCGCCGCGGGAGTTCTGAAAAGCGGTCTCCCACCAGGGACCCGCGAGCTCCCGACGTCACCGTCCACTTCTAAATCAAACCGCCTCATTTGACAGGAATGTGATCAACGACATTCCATGGCAGCCTGTTGACGACTCCCTAAGCAGAATACCCTCACTTGAAGAAGTCAAGGAAGCCATCAAAACCTTGAAAAACACCAAGACAGCTGGACTCGATGGAATACCAGCCGAGGTCTACAAAATTGGAGGTAACCTGCTCCATTATCAACTGCATCAACTTCTCATCAAGATCTGGATAAATGAAGACATACCAGGAGACTTTAGAGACTCAGCAATCGTTACCATCTACAAAAGGAAAGGCGATCGATCTGACTGCGGAAACTATCATGGAATTTTCCAACCTTAATCACAAGTACATTCTGTAATCTCTTATTGACATCAACATATATTGCATACAGGCAAAAATAGGAATTAAGAGCTCGGGCAGACCTCTTGGTTTCTCAAGCCTGTTCCACTTTTCAGTAACATTATGGCTAAACGATTTTAACCTCAATTCTTCATTCCCAAGCTTAATCTTTTGTCTCCTTATCAAAATATATCTTATTAAATGTTATTCAAAGACTATTCCAACAATATCATCTGAGGAATCAAGGTCTTAAGTCCTGCAACCCTTGAATGAAGCAAAATATTTTTTCTTGGTGTCTTAAATTTTTTCAATCCCTTTTCTACTGTGACCTTTAGTTGTAGACACCACCACAAGAGGGAACTTCCTTTCATGTTCACCCTGAAAAAATCCTTCAGCATTTGTGCTTTAATCAGTCCTCCTTATGACTCTTCTAAACTTCATCAGATACAAACCAAGCATGCTCAGCTTTGCTTCATAACAAACCCATTTGTTCCAGGTATTAATCGTCTAGGTCAACCATCCTGAAGAGCAATGCTGACATCAATTCTAGATGGAGGGAGCACTTTGAAGATCTTCTAAATCAAACCGCCTCATTTGACAGGAATGTGATCAACAACATTCCAAAGCAGCCTGTTGACGACTCCCTAAGCAGAATACCATCACTTGAAGAAGTCAAGGAAGCCATCAAAACCTTGAAAAACACCAAGACAGCTGGACTCGATGGAATACCAGCCGAGGTCTACAAAATTGGAGGTAACCTGCTCCATTATCAACTGCATCAACTTCTCATCGAGATCTGGATAAATGAAGACGTACCAGGAGACTTTAGAGACTCAGCAATCGTTACCATCTACAAAAGGAAAGGCGATCGATCTGACTGCGGAAACTATCTTGGAATTTCCCTATTAGCAACAGCTGGCAAGGTCCTCGCCCACATCATGAACTACAGACTCAAGCCTTTAGCCGAGAAGATCCTTCCAGAGATACAAGCCAGATTTGGACCATCACGTGGAACAGCCGACATGATCTTCACAATGCGTCAACTACAAGAAAAATGTCATGAACAACTTCAACCTTTGTACATGGCATTCATCGACCTCACTAAGGCCTTCGACTCGGTATCAAGGGAACTCTTATCGGACGTCCTAACCACCTTTGGATGTCCTGAAAAGTACATTCGAATGCTTTCAAGAGAGAGCTAGATAGGGCTCTTAAAAATAGCGGAGTCAGGGGATATGGGGAGAAGGCAGGAACGGGGTTGTGGATGATCAGCCATGATCACATTGAATGGCGGTGCTGGCTCGAAGGGCCAAATGGCCTACTCCTGCACCTATTGTCTATTGTCTATAATCCTGAGACTCCTCCACGATGACATGTTTGCCACAGTCCTGGTCAGCAACAGCAACTGTGAGCCATTTCAAGTCAGATCAGGAGTGAAACAGGGATGTGTGATTGCCCCAACACTGTTCACCATCTTCATTGCGACAACGATCCACATCATCCAGGATGACCTACTCCCAGGAATTGAAATCGTCTACAGAATAGATGGCAGACTTTTCAATCTTGCCCGTCTCAAGTCCAAAACTAAGGCATCTATGAGCTCCCTCATCGAGTTCCAATACGCAGATGACAAATGTGTTGCAGCTCTTTCAGAAAATCATCTGCACCAGATCCTGACTGCCTTCAACAGTGCATACACAAAACTTGGACTTACCATCAACTCCAAGAACTCGGGTTATCTACCAATCATCACCAACTGAGACAAATCGGAAAGAACCGTCAATTCAACTTGGTGAAACAACACTGGAAAATGTGGATCACTTTCCGTACCTTGGAAGTCGCCTCTCCTCCAATGTCGACCTCGATGACGAGATCCAACATCGTCTTAAGTGTGCTGGAACAGCTTTAGGACGTCTTCGAACGAGAATCTTTCAAAATCGTGACATCCGAACAGACACCAAAGTAGAAACATAGAAACATAGAAAATAGGTGCAGGAGTAGGCCATTTGGCCCTTCGAGCCTGCACCACCATTCAATATGATCATGGCTGATCATCCAACTCAGTATCCTGTACCAGCCTTCTCTCCATACCCCCTGATCTCTTTAGCCACAAGGGCCACATCTAACTCCCTCCTAAATATAGCCAATGGACTGGCCTCAACTACCTTCTGTGGCAGAGAATTCCAGAGATTCACCACTCTCTGTGTGAAAAATGTTTTTCTCATCTCGGTCCTAAAAGATTTCCCACTTATCCTTAAACTGTGACCTCTTGTTCTGGACTTCCCCAACATTGGGAGCAATCTTCCTACATCTAGCCTGTCCAACCGCTTAAGAATTTTGTAAGTTTCTAGAAGATCCCCCCCGCAATCTTCTAAATTCTAGCGAGTACAAGCAGAGTACAAAATGTTAGTGTACAAGGCAGTGGTGATTCCAACGCTGTTGTACGCATCAGAAACCTGGACAACATACCAACGCCACCTGAAAACACTTGAAAAGTTCCATCAACGATGTCTTCGAAGCAGCTTAAATATCAGCTGGGAAGACAGAAGAACCAACGTCAGCGTGCTGAATGAATCAAAAACATCTAGCATCGAAGCCTTCGTCATCAAGAACCAACAAAGATGGGTCGGTCAGGTTGTTCGGATGGAAGACGAGTGTCTACCAAAGCAAACCTTCTACTCCCAGCTTAAAGAAGGCAAACGTAAAAGAGGCAGACAAAAGAAGAGATTCAAAGACGCCTTAAAAGCCAGCATGAAGAAATGTGAAATGGACATCGACAATTGGGAAACCAATGCCAAGGACAGGAAACTCTGGCGAACCATCATCCAAGAAGGGACAGCGACCTTCGTAGCCAAGAGATGCGCAGAATTAGAAGATAAGAGAAGAAAACGGAAAGAGAGGCAGCAACAACCAAAGCCCGATGTGCCATCTGGAATTACCTGTCCTGAATGCCGAAGAACTTTCAAAGCCAGGATTGGACTCGTAAGCCACCTGAGAGACCATAAAAACAACAGAACGTAGACCATCATCCTCGACCTCGAGGTACAGCCACGACGAATTCAAATGTTCACAACTTATTAGCTTCATTCTTAAACAAGGAGACTAATATTACAAACAATAGTCCAAATATGGATTCACCAATGCTCTATATAAACTTTTTTGTATTTAGTTTTGCTAGCAACAAATAATATTCTGTTTTATATTGAAATTTATTCAAAGATTACATGTGCATTTTGCAAATTATTAATGTATTCATGTACTGTATCTTGTTTCATTCCGCCTTCGTGTTAATTTAATTGCCAATTTGGCTTGTCGGTGCATTTAAAAATTGTATTTCCTGTTTCCATTCCAAAATGTTAATGCAAATTGTGAGCAAACGTGGTCCAGGATTTCCACCGTGTGCTGTTCTGAGTGTTGTTCTGAGTGTTGTGTTTATTTTAGTTTAGTTTACGTTAGGTTAGGTTAGTTTAAAGATACAGCATGAAAACGCGTCTTTTGGCCCACCGAATCCACGCTGACCATCGATCACCTGTTCACACTAATTCTATGTTATCCCACTTCCACATCCACTCCCTGCACACTAGGGGCAACTAACCTACAAAACCGAACGTCTTTGGGATGTTGCAAGGAACTGAAGCACCCAGAGGAAACCTATGCGGTCACAGGGAGAATGTGCAAAGTAGGTCAAGTTCGTACCCGCTCCTCAGGCACTATGAGGCAGAAGCTCTACCAGCTGCGCCACTGCACCACCAAAGAGGGAACATCATTAATTTACCCTCTCACCATGATGGTAGATGACGGCTAGTGTAGCATTGCTGCATAACAAAGGCGAAAGTGATCGAAAGCCTAACATCATTGGCGATTAAATAATTGAAATATGATTCCAAAGACCAGTATAAATGAGCATTTAAAGAAATAAAGGAGAATCGGCATGGATTATTTTCGGAGAGTTGTTTCAGACTAAGAACAATTTTAAAGGATGTTGATGAGGGTGGTGCATTTCATGTATTGCATGGATTGTAGCTGGGCATGTGAAAACGTTCCACGTGGTAGATTGATCAGGAAATAAATGTTCATGTTTCACAGGAAACGTGTTTTATTAAAAATTGGTGCAGTGAGATAAAGCAAAATGATCATAGGGACTTGCAGTGGCTGGAGGGCAATGTACACTGGGGGTTTGTATTCCTCAGTACTAGGTTCTTTGCTTTTCATAATATGCATCAAGGACTTTGACTTAAATGTATGGTCTGATTGAGAAGTTTGCCAATTTTACCAGATTTAGCTATCTAACTGTTGTGAAGAAAGTTCTAATTTGTGATACGATATCAATGGACTAGTTAGGTGGACTGTGTCAAAGGAATTTAATTTGAGAAGTGTGAAGTTTCCACAGGAAACAGGTTAAATAAAGTGGTTAAAAAGATAGCACAATATATTTGCCTTTATTTGTTCAAGGATTGCACTAATCTTGCTTGAACAGAATACAGCAAAAAAAAAAAAACCCAGTTAGACAACAGCCAAATTACAGATTCTATTGATCACACTACAGGAAGGTTGTGACAGCACTAAGGATGATGCAGATGAATTTATCGAAGATGTTGTCAAAGCTGGAGAGGTATAGTTATGACGAACAACAAACCAAGCTGACTTGTTTTTGTTGGAATAAAATAAGTTGAGGGGGGAGTAATCGGCATCTGCAACCATCCCCTTTGCAAGTGCTGGAGGCAGAAGTTTTCATCGCATTTGGAAAGCACTTGGAAGATTATTTGAAGAGCTGTAACCACAAGGCTTTGTACTAAGATCTTGGAAATGCAATAATCTAAATCATTCCATAAATGTCGCAGGGCAATTGGTGGTTCCCTGTCCTATAAATTTCTATGATTCCTTGATATAAAATAAATTAGGTTCCAAATTCTAAACCAGGATGTGCCCTCAAGTGACCTAAAGCTTTCCTTGAAGCAGAAACATAACCCCAGTCATCATTTTGCGTTTTAATTTTAGCTATAGTTTCTTGTCTAAGTGTCTTTGATTATTCCAGGAGTTAAGCTTAATCAACAGTTGACTTCACGTTTTCTTATCTGGATCTTTTTGAGTGCGCAATGATTAAATAGACAATGCTTTGTTATTTCAGCTGATGATTTTATCTGCTTTTTCTTGAACATGGAATATGACAAAATATAGAGCCTGTCCAACTTAGGTGACTTATCAGGCGAGTGCAGGAGACTGCCCTCGCCACATGGTCGCTTGTGGTCTCTGTTGTGTCTCCTTCATGGTCGAGAGGAGTTCCTGCATTCTGGGAACTAGTCATGGCCTCAGTATGGTCGCAGCAACTTTTTCAAAAATTGGTCCCCATGGAGAAAATCGATACGTTTGTAGTCGTAGGTGAAGTGGTAGCGGGGTCGCCATGTCGTTGTAGGTAGTCGAGGTAGCCGTAGGTAGTTTTACTTAATCTCCTTTGCTGACCGGGCATTTTCATTGGCTCATTGGGGGAAAAAAACCGTAAGCACGAGTTTTCAGAACCAAGGAAAACCGATTGGTATTGTTAAATGCCCGCTAAACTTCACAGCTGTGTATCTCTGGCTTATTAAAAGTTGTCTGGCTTCCTAAAAGTGTCTCCACTCCTTGTCCCCCCTTTCTCCCCCCCTTCTCACCCCCCCCCCCCCCCCCCCGCTTTTTTAAAGGACTTGCCGTACACTGTGCTAGCCGTATTTAACCTTCCTGTTCATCGCGGTGTGTGTCTGTATCACCTTGGCTTTGCACCATGTGAATTTCAGACAGCGCTCTCCCGCTTTCCCTGGCGCCCGCCTTTGCGATGTGTGTTCCGCTCTGACGGTCGGCGTTCCAGTTTGGGGTTTTTCAAGCAAGTGCTTCGAGCTTGAAAGTCAGACAGTCCACTGAAAAGTCGCCTAAGTGGGGCAGGCCCTTAAAATCCAATAAACAAGACTAGGCATCAAAGAGCCTTTTAAACAGTGGAGCAGGGATAGTTATGGGCAGTGCACACTTATACCTACCTTCAAATGCTGGAACTTAAAATGGTGTGCTTGCTTTCCAGAATGAATATTTGACTGATCATAATGTAGCAATGTTACAAAATTTTGAGATTTTAAAAATCAAGTCTGTAATTTATCCCATCAGATAAAGCATAAAAATAAGTTTAATTTGACACCTAATTCACTTTCATATCTCAAGTATTTAAAAAGTTATGGCCATTTTCATACTGGGAAATTAGCATCTTGTTCCCTATTGATTTTCTATGGACATAAGAAAAAAGCTGTGATCGTGAACAGTCAAAAGCCCATAACTTTCTTAAAAATTAAGAGAACTGAATGAAATTTTCAGTTATCATAGATTGAAGCATTCTGAAACAAATATTAAATAATCTTACTTGGATGACCTGAAATTAAAGCATATAATTAGTTAGTTACCTAATTGTAGCTAATTTCAGACTTCAATTACTAGATCTAAACATCTATCCATTTCTTAATAAATGATTAACATTTTTAAATAGCCTAAATGTCCAAATAATATTCACAAATAATTCACAATAAAACATGATTTTTAAATCTCATTTACATTAATTTATAGGCCAAATGGAAGGAATTTAGTGTTTAATTGCTGTAAATAAATGCCCATTTAAATCAGCTTTCCAGTGGGTCCCTGTGGAACGCGCTGGTTTAGAACGTTCACATTGCGCTAGATTTGTGCCCCAAATGCCGAGAAAAATACTGCGGGATATAATGGGCCCAAATTGAGCTACTCGCAATATTAAACTTTGTATAAAGGGATCTTTAGAAGCCCTTTTTAATGTAAAAATATACAACCTAACTTCTGCTATTTGCTTTATGAGACCCTGCGGTTGCTGGCGGTCGCGGGTTTAGAGATTGATTTTTAAACTACTATAACTATTATTCAAGGCCTTTAAACCTAATAATAGCTTTTGCGACGGGGTCTTCCAGCGATTTTTCGTTAATAATTAACTAGGCTGAACATTTTCGATTGGAACAGCTTAGAGAAAATCGCGTTTTAAACCCGCCCCCTCTAAACGGCGCCAAAATCGCGCACACCCGCAACGGCAGATTTTCGAGGACGCTTCAGGTAGGCTTTGCAACATACCTACATAATGTGCGCACGAATTTTATTTATGCAGCATTGATTTTCAGGTGAAAATGGACTCTGAAGTTTCTAATATGGCATACAACATGCATGGTCAGCTCAAGTTCGTAGTATGCTGCATTGGTTAGGATATTCTGCTCCAGTGTTCAGTATGGTATCTAAAATAAACATCAGGCTCAATGCTGAGAAAAATGGGGGCCTTAAAACTTTTTCATGCTCTGTCATTTTCAATTCCATTTTCTTCTGAATACAATATCTACGCAATGACATGTGTAGCAGGCGAATTACCAAATTTAACAGTTGTCAGGTGCTGCCACAAGAAAAATAATTAAAGTAAGGTTGTACTTATTATAGTCCTGCCTGCACAATAAAACTGTACCCTAATCACAAAAACTGACAGAGGGAAAAACTTCCATGTTGCACTCATACCTTGCACACAGCTTTAGTTAATGGTGGGCAATCATCGCTGCATGAGCACCTCAAGGCAGTGTCCTGGATCATCTAATCATGGTCCCTGTTAGTTGATATTGCTGATAGCAAAATAAGAAAAGCTTGTGCTGAATTCAATGGAACCTATGTCTTCTGGAGTTAACTGTATATTCTCCCTGCTTTTCCTTTTCCATCATTTATAATGTTTAGTAGCTCTATCCCATTTATTATCTAATCTTCGCTATGTTTTAATTTAGATCACCCAATCCCTTTACGTCCATATCGTATTCATAATCCCCATGTGCTCTCCATATCTTCCTTGAATGGAGGTCTAACCGGGACCCATCGATTGTGTCTCCGTTCTTTGCTTGAATCTTTTTATTTAAATTGAGCAACTTCTTCTAAACGCAGCAACACAACATAGACATATAAAGTTTTGAGGTCGCAAGATTTCAAGATCAGTTTATTGTCACATGTACCATTAAGATACAGTGAAATTCGAATTATCATACAGCCATACTAAAAAAAAAGCAACAAGACGCACAACTACATAAAAGTTACCATAAACATCCACCACAGCGGATTGCCCACGTTCCTCACTGTGATGGAAGGCAATAAAGTCCAATCTTCTTTCTTTTTTATTCTCCCGCGGTCGGGGCAGTCGAACCATCCGCAGTCGGGGCGATCAAAGGTCCCGCAGTCGACGATCTAAGCCCCTGTGTCGGGGCAATCAAAGCTCCCTCGTCGGGGCGGTCGAAGATCCTGCAGCTTCGAGTTCCCGAAGTCGGTCTTTAACCAGAGACCACGAGCTCTGCGATGTTAAAGTCCGCAGGCACCCGCGTTTGGAGCGCCAAAGTTGATCCTCGACAGGGATCACAAGCTCCGTGATGGTATGTCCGCAGGCTCCCGCGGTGGAGCTCTCGAAGTCGGTCTCCAGCAAAGACTGCCAGCCCCTCGATGTTAGTCTGCAGTGCGAATAGAGATACGATACGGGAAAAAATCGCATCTCCATCGATGTAAGAGATTAGAAAAAGTTTCCCCCAACTCCCCCCCCCCCCCCCCCCCCCCCCGCCCCCCTCCAACCCTCCACATTTCCATTTCAGTTGTTATATGAATATTGCATGTTCAATTTCCAATGATATGTTGTTTCTCAGAGAGCTCAAATGATGCCAGTCAGAAATGGATACAATTTACATCAATTTATTTTCAATTAAGTGCTGGGTACAGCTATGTCCCAGCATGAGGTAGTCTTCAGGCAAGGGAAAATATCAATGTCAGAAAGGCTAGCAAATGGGAGACTTTAAATGAACGTGCATTGTGCTTTATTTAAAGTTTCACAGAACGTACCTGTTGCTCATCTGCAGATTGAATTCCGTTTGCAACTTCTCTGACGCACCTTCCTCCCACCCCACTACACTATTACTGCCTTATTTATCGTAACAGACAGGCCAACAAGTGATGTGCAGGATTAGAGGGGGGAGGGAGAGAATTTCCTTCATCCAGGAGTTCAAAAGTATCTATTTGTGCGCCAGGCAGTACTGTGAAGTGGGAATAGGCAGGATAGTATTATTTTTGGACGGCAAGGATGTGAAGATCTAAATAGACTCCTGTCCCATAAATTTATTCTGTTTTCTGTTCAAGACACAGTATTATGTTTGCAGTCATTTAGATTGTGAATCATGCTGGTGTACTTTTCCCCTCTGAACTCTGGCAGTTAATCATGTGATAAAATGATCCAATTGTTGCCTCATGCATATGATTTTTATAATTTATAAAAATATAAACATAATTTGCTTTGGTAATTACTTTTAAGATTGTTAGGCTTATATTTTAGCAGATTTATATCTTGCTGATGACTTTTATTTGATGGTGGAGCACATTTTTTCACAGTTCGCACCAGCAATAACAATTTTCAAAGATTTTCTAGTCGAAAGTCATCAAATATCATATATCATATATCATTAACAATTCATTTTTAAATGCTTGCACCCTATAGTAATGTTTAGCACATTGCGCTTTCTGGTTTTAAGTTTCTTTAGTGTGTTTTAACGATTAATTAAGCGAATGCTCCCACCTTTTTTCAGCCTAGAGTAATTGTTCTCGGAGATTGAAATTTGTTGAAAGCACAGCATATATTCATTCAAAAATTCTGGAATTGCCTCTGCTGATATCTTGATACATTGTATGTTTGTGGTCATTTAATTATATAGAGAAATTTTAAAAATCTATTTCAGAATCATGTTTCTTCCAAATGCTGTTGTAATCTGTCTATTTCTAGAACATTGTCTTTTGCACTATTGATACAATATGATAGATGTTTTTATTTTGAGAAGCTTCTGTTAAAGGAGCATCATCAAATGTTTGAATCTATTTTGGAGAAGGTAGAATGAGAAATATTAATCATGATTAACATTTACGGCATATATTGAACTAAAACTATACTCACTTTTTGCTTGTCTATTTGAGGTGTAGAGAAAGATTTTTAAAGATTTATTTGTCTAGCCTTAAATTAGGCACATGACCATGTTACTATCAGTACAATGTTACTCAGTATTATGCTGACTAGATGACCCACCATTGCATTGTTTATTCAGAAATGTTACCCGTATAGTGTGTGTGAAAGAAATACAGTAGGAATACTGATGTGGTAGGTGTGCCGTTTTGAATACAAGATAAACAGATAACAGTTAAAGAGTTTATCACTGCTGACTTTTGTCCTGGTGACTGGATTTGGTTAAAGTTGGAACACCACATCCTTTTTCGAGTATAGTAGTTAGATAACTATATATATATCATTAAAGACAGGGCTCGAAATTAACGGTTGTCCGGTTGCCAATGGCCACCTAAAGTCCCGCCGGGCAACCTAAAAGCGTGTCATTTTGCCCGGATTGGCAAGCGAAGGAAAGCTTGGCTGATGTGGACAGCGGACGGCCTGACATAAACCGTGCCTGCGTTTCTCAGAGAGCTCCTCCTGCCTTATCCTTGTTCCCTGCCTTGCCCTGTGAAGTTGCTGCTTGTTTGTGAACCAGCGGCTCAGGCAGCGGATTGGCGCTCGACACCGCTGCAAATTGTTCTGTTGCTGTTGTTCCCTTAAAGGGCCTGTCCCACTTAGTGATTTTTTCTACGACTTACGCCCTTTAAAACCAAGTTGCACGACATACACGCTGACATATGCTCTCCTGCGGGTGATGCCCGGTTAGGGGTTTGTTAGGGTTAGGACTAGGGCTAGGGTTAGGGACCACAGATGGGCTGTAAAATGTTCTTCCTTCAATGCATGGATTTTAAACATTAATATATTACAATCAATACAATAAAATCAATTGTGTAAATGGAAAAATGTCTGAGTCATTCAGTTTTACAAATGTATTGGTCCGCTTCCAGATCCAATCACCATCTCTAACTTTTCACAGGGATGGATTCAGTGAGTGCAGACTGAACTCCCCTCTCCCCTCCACCCCTCCCGCCCACATCCCTCCTTCTCCACCTTCTCCACCCCCACACCCTTCTCCCCTTCCCCCCTCTTCCTCCCTTCGCCCTGTTCCACTCTTCTTCCCCTTCTCCACTCACCCCCCCCCTCTCCTACCATCCCTTTCTCCCCCTCTCCCTCACTTCTCCAAACCCCCCCCACCCCCCCCCAATTTCCCCGACGCCTCCCATTTGTGGACCCAGCCTGCGACCAGCGATCCCCCCCCGCACACTGTCCCACCCACGCTAGGGACATTTTATACAAACCTGTGCGCCTTTGGAGTGCGGGAGGTAACCCTAACTCTAACTCTAGGTTGATAGGCTTGGTATTTAAGTAAAAGTTGTCCCTAGCGTGTTATGGGATAGTGTGCGGGGGATTGCTGGTCGGTGCGGACTCGGTGGGCCGAAGGGCACTGTATCTCTGAACTAAATGTGGCACAGGGGCCCCAGGGGTTGGACTCGAACCCCCAATATTCTGCATGGGAACTAAAATGTTGGCCACGAGTTGTCCCAGAGGCAGTTCTCTCTTCCAATGGTCTCTCCAAACCCCCAGAGGCAGTGGGCTTTTCAACTGGGTACAGGCAATGTTGTCAATGTACCAGTGCCACCCACCTGAATGCCACTGAGTCTAAATACCCACCACCCATTTAGAAGCAAGGCGGAGGGGGGGGGGGGGGGGGGGGTGGGGTGTTGTTCCCAAAGTCTGCATTTATCCCATAGTCGATGTTACTAAAACAGATGACGTGGAGTAGACTATGTGCAATACTAATAGTGGGATCTAGCTGTCACAGGCTGGGTCCACAAATGGGGGGCGTCGGGGAAAGTAGGAGGGGGGTTGGAAAATGGGAGAAGGGAGAGATAGGGGGAGAAGGGGATGTGAGGGGAGGGGGGGTGGAGAAGGGGGAGAAGAATGGAGCCGAGAGGAGAAGAGGGGGAAGGAAAGAAGGGGGGGAGAGGGGAAGGGAGAAGGGTACGGGGGAGTGGACAAGGAGGGATAGGGTGGGAGGGGGGTGGAGGGGAGAGGGGAGTTCAGTTAACACTCACTGAATCCATCCCTGTGAAAAGTTAGAGAGGGTGATTGGATCTGGAAACGGTCCAATACAAAATAACACTGAACGATTCAGACATCTTTTCATTTGCACAATTGATTTTATTGTATTAATTTTAATATATAAATGTTTAAAATCCATGCATTGGAGGAAGAATATTTTACAACCCATCTGTGGTCCCTAACCCCAACCCTAACCTTACCCAGGCGTCACCCGCAGGACAGCATACGTCAGCGTGTGATAGGGCGCACGACATGATGAGACACCCAAATGTCGCCCCTGGATTTTGAACATTCCAAAAGCCTGGGGCGACAGAGACACCGCGTGTCACTACATGCGTCACCATGCGTCACGACCCGACCATGACGCGACAACCTCTTTTCAGGCTGTCGCCAAAAATGTCGCCCAAGTGGGACAGGCCCTTAACTAACTAACTGTCTGGTTTAAATCGAAGGTAGACACAAAATGCTGGAGTAGTGGTTAACAATGGTATGAACATTGACTTCTCCAACTTCAAGTCGCCCTTGCTTTCCCTCTCTCTCCATCCCCTTCCCCTTCCCAGTTCTCCCACCAGTCTTACTGTATCTGACTACATTCTATCTCTGTCCCAAACACTCTCCTGACATCAGTCTGAAGAAGGGTCTCGACCCGAAACGTCACCCTTCCCTTCTCTCCAGAGATGCTGCTTGTCCCACTGAGTTACTCCAGCAGTTTGTGTCTACCTAACTAACTGTCTATCTCTGTCTCATAGAGTCATAGAATCATAGAGTGATACAGTGTGGAAACAGGCCCTTCGGCCCAACTTGCCCACACCGACCAACATATCCCAACTACACTAGCCCCACCTGCCCGTGTTTGATCCATATCCCTCCAAACCTGTCCTATCCATGTACCTGTCTCTGTCCCTGTCTTTCTATCTGTCTCTGTCTCTGCCTCTGTCTATCTCTGGCTCTGCCTCTGCACTTTCTGTCTCTCTCTGTCTCTGTGTCTCTGTCTCTCGCTTACCAGTCCTCCCCCACTATTTCATCAGAAACCCACCCCAAAATTTGGGCATTGAAGCTCCTCCTATTGCTCCAGTGTAGTTCCAAGTAACAGCCATGTTGCTGAAAGGGTTGTTGTGATATAGCATGGTGTTCCTGAAGTCCCACACCAGATGATGTACCCAACATCTGCACTCTCCTTGACCTCGTCCTTACCATACCGGCAAGTTCAGCTGAGGCTGAGCGAGGCTTCAGCCGGCTGAAGCAGCTGAAGACCACCATCAGAAGTTCCCTCCAGGACGGACCAGTTCCTCATCATGCTGCATGCCAGTAACATTTAGATGTATTTGAACAGCTCTATCTTTACTTTGCTTTTCAGAAGATGGTTTAAATATCAAGCAGAAGCGTTACACGTTCTCGCAAATATAATTTTCTGTTCATTTAAAGTTGATATTCCCCCCCCCCCCCAAAAAAAAAAAACCCCATAACCACTTCAGCCATTTTTATTGCCCTTCTGGGCAATCTCACTTGCCAAGTTCCGTGATTGATTCAATATAGTCACCTACTTCCATGACTAATCTTGAATAGGCACAGAGTTAAAGAGGTACTATGTACATACAAAAGTATGGTGTAGGTCTGGTCAGGTAATAATAATAATACAGTAACAAGTATGTTACAAGAAAAAGAAAATCAAAGTACACTTCCATTCTCTTTATTTCTTTTAAATTACAAAATCCTAGAGCAGAAGGGATATATTATGTATCTATTTTTCCCCTCTTGATGTTGTTACTGTTACCTTCAAAGGTGTCAAACAGATCGATTCAATTCTTTATTAACTTACCTTGCTGTGACTGGGCATAGCAGAGATTGATGATTGAAGATTCAAGAGGAAAAGACCCATGCTATGGTCATGTCATGATAATTGTCAGTCCTTCACAGAAAACATGCTTGCATCAATCTGTAGTGTGCATGGTTAAGCATATATGTTATCATGGTCCAGGATTTATTGAAACGGGTTGATCATACGCTGAATAATCCAACCACATTTTTGTTTGGAAGTGGAAGAAATAATAGAAATTGCAATCATTGCAACGTATAAAAAGAATTGAGATACTGTATTATAATTTTGCTGCATGTAATTGTGGTATATATCATGTCTTGATTGGTGAATATGTTCAGTCTGTGACTTTACTTGAAGCAGAAATAATATGTGAATGCTTCATTGAGCATAATTCTGACTGGTAACTACGCACTTCGTCCGAGTACATTATCGCACGCGTCATGCAAGCCGTCTTAAATGACCACCTAAACTGTCATTTGGCAACCTAAAAAGCTGCCTAGGTTGCCTGGCTGGTACAGAGAAAAAAAGTTAAGTGAGAGCCCTGAAAGATAGACACAAAATGCTGGAGTAACTCAGTGGGTCAGGCAGCATCTTTGGAAAAAGGAAGAGGTGACGTTTGGGGGTTGAGACCCTTCTTCAGACTGACTTTCAGGTCTCGACCTGAAATGTCACCTATTCCTTTTCTCAGAGTTGCTACCTGACTTGCTGAGTTACTCCAGTATTTTGTGTCTATCTTCGGTGTAAACCAGCATCTGCAATTCATGCACACTTGATTTTTCTTTGATATTCATTTTGTTCTCTTTCAGATAATTTGGACAAAATTAGGTTTAGTAAAATATTCCTATACAAAATGTACTTTAGTATTGTCAATCAAAGGTACTGGTAGTGGCTCAGTACTTCTGTTTAAACAAGAAATTATTGGAAACCCAAAATCATAACTTACATAAGGAAATTATTGGCCTAAACATAGAAACATAGAAAGTAGGTGCGAGAGTAGACCACCAGGTCCGTCGAGCCCGCACCGCCATTCGCTCATGGCTGAACACTAAACAGACACACTTACCCACAAACAGTAGACACAAGACTCAGAACACAAGACACTACCCTCCCCTTTATACCGCTATCACCCCTCTCCACCCCAAGAACCGCGTGATCTCCTGGGGGAGGCAACATCTTTGGAAATCCAGGCCAATAATTGGTCTAAATGATTTTCCCAGCATGAAAAGGTTTTTATGAACGCTGAACACAATGCCTGCCAGCTTAATTTACAAAGTCTATTTGTATTTAAACAAAATGTATTGAGACTGCTCATGTCATCCTGTGTTATGATTAGCACCTTACAATAATCTTAGGACCTATGACAGCATCAGCCCATTTCCTGGTGGCCATTTTCACGTTATTATTTTTACGATAAATAACAGAGAAATTTAAATAAATCTAGAATCAATTAGAAAAAATATTTTATTGGCTGTTTATCGAGAAAGTAGATCAGAAAAATTAGACTATTACAAGCGGCTATTGATAGTGAATTTTATAATGGAAGCCGTAGTGTGAGATAACTTTTGAAAATTGAATATTTTTGATAAAATCAATAGAAAAGATATCTTCATTGAATTAAATGGCCCGCTCAATGGTGTGTATTCTTTTCAGCACAACCAATGATTACTTGCTTTAATGTTATTTTGAATTTTCTCCCATTCTTCTGCAATCTCTATTCTTTATTATCACACATATTCATTCTAAATAACTCTCAGTTGGTGCATGGTCTTGTGTGTAAAATAAGTCATGTTGCTATTTGATTCAACCTGGCTTTTATTATTTAGCCTCTTACATGGTATACATGGGATTGTGAATATCCCACATCCAAATATGACTTAGGCAAAATATATTTTTATGCTGTAAAACAAGATCAACAATCAGTTTTACACAGTAATTGTCGGCTGAACACCAAACCCCATATTCCAATTCCCAGAGATTGTAATTGCACAATTAGAATTCTAGAATATTTGTGATGCAGAAGAGGCCAAGGAGAATAAATCCTTATTTTTCTCACTTCTTCATAGTTATATACTTCTCACATAAGAGACCTCAACAACCCAATTCACTTTGTTTGAAAGTCTATCTTACCCAAGCTGTAATATCCAGTCCACCAATATCGCCATGTGATCTCATCCTACTTGTAAGATGGTGACCAGAACTCTGAAAACTATACAATTATGGCCGCTGGGAGATGAAGGCTGACCAGCGGCCCACTGCAGTATCACCCTTGGTGGCTGGTATGAAGATGGTATCAGGGTTGGTTCTTCGTGGAAAAATATGCTGCAGGTTCAGAAGGTGATATGTTAGAATGAGTGAGGCAAGGAACGACTCTGTTGTAGAGAAATGCTTTTCTTAAGCAGCAAGAAAAGTATTGTCCCCAATGCAAACTACCAAATGTCGTCATCAATAATCAGCTTGGAGAGGCAAGGTAATGCATAATATTCTCAATTCCTTGAAAGTCTATTTGCATTGACGATAGCAAAAGATGGTAAAGATATTTTAAAAAACTTGCTTCAACATTTCTCGACGGTGATGAATGAACTTTCCATGGAGGAGCTTCACAATACAGGTGTAAAGAATGGTGGAGAACTTAAGTGCGTTCAGCAATGGAGTCTGCTCAGAATTGTATAAAATGCAGTTCAGAGCATCGAATATCGCAGAATATTGTTTAGATGAATATGCATTCAATTGGAGGATAATACATTAAGCAGCTAACATTTTGTGAAAGGAAATATCTTATAGAACTTCAAGTATAATTTGATTTTAAACCATTGTACCGTTTAACTATTTCCAGGTAAACAATGGAGTACTTATTGTTTCAGAAAATCAATTGCTTATGATTGCTAGTGGGAGTGGCAGCGCCTAACGGCAGCGGCTCGACTACAGTCGTCTGTCTTTTTTTATTTTTTGTCTTGTTAAATGTATGTCTTTGAGTCAGTTTTTATTTTTATTTTTAGCTGTGTATATGTGGGGGGTGGTGGGGGGGGGGGCTGTGGGGGAAACCGTTAATCTCTTCCCTGTGTGGGGATCCGACTATTCCCTGTCGGGTCTCGGATGTCGTTGGGTCTAACATCGTGGAGCCGGCGGCGACCTCCGGCCGGGACTAACCTGAGGGCTCCAGTTGCACAGCCTGCGGAACTGACATCGCGGAGCTGGCCAACTTCGGAGCCAGAAGAGCTGTGGTGGCGCGCGGCTGCGACCCGACTTATGGAGTTCGGAGGCACCGGCCGCAGACCCGGTGGACGGGAACATCGGGAGCTCCAAGTCCCTGGTGGGAGACCGCTTTTCCGAGCTCCGCAACGGCGACTTCTCCACGGGTTTAAGGACATGGAGCCGGGGCCTAACATCGCCCGGCGTGGCTTAAACGGCCTCCGGACTTACCATCGCCCGCCGGGGGCTTTAACATCGGAGCCCCAGTTCGCCTCGACACTGCAGTTGGACTGCTGGACCACGGGAGAAGGAACAAAGGGAAGAGATAAAGACTTTGCCTTCCATCACAGTGAGGAGATGTTGGAGACTTACTGTGATGGATGTTTATGTAAACTATGTTAAGTGTGGGTCTTGGATTGTGTTTGTAATGTAAAAAACTGTAGAAATGGAATTTCGTTCAAACCCAGGTTTGAATGACAATAAATAGCATTCTATTCTATTCTACTCAGTTTCATGCCACATTTTCTTTATTTAGCCTGAAATATGCTATAAGAACTGTAATTTTCATATGTAATTCAGCTTATCCAATAAAACCGAAGATGTCAGATTTTGAAAAGCAAACTATTCAAATTCAAATTATTTTTAAAAATCTTGATAAGCACTAATTGCATAGTGGTTAAAATTGGACAGGCATGTCTTTCAAACGTAGCTAATGTTGTAAATGGCCTGGCATGATTAGGAATTTAAATTGTAGTAAAGGTTAAATGTTTTGCTGAAGACGTTCCGATGCTTGCTGAAGTTATTTTACGATTTAAGGAACTTGAAATGATTCTTATCTGTGATTGTTTCATACAAAATACTGATTATTTGCCTTGTATTTGATTGTAAAATAATGAGGTGTGAAATGAACAATAAAGTAGTTATCAGATTTCCCTTCTCTACTTCAATTCAGCTTTGAATCTCAACCAGAATTGTGACAGATGCCCCAGTATCTAATGGCTCAGGTATAATGTAGTTAAAATGGCACAGTAAAGCTACATGCCAATGTTATATATGAAAGGGAAGAAATTGGGATTGGGATGAAGCACGGAATTAAAGGAAGCAGTGCGTGCAATGAATGAGCATAGAATACTTCCTTCTGATATTCCTTTTTTTTAAATGAAATATGTGGCAATATTTTGCAAGCAATACAACAGGACAGGATCAAATATTTGATATTTGAACTTGGATAAAAGAAATAGTACAAATCAGTACTGTAACTTATAAACTGCTAGTCCATTTAAATGGATTTTTCACTTTTGAGATCTCACGGCACCAGAGTTAACAGTTGTAAGGACATCCCTGATGTTGGGGAAATCCCCAGCCTCACATTTACATGGCATACAGTGCCAGGAAACACACCAGAGGCCACCATTGTTCCCAGAAATATGGTCAATGGCGCGGCCTGCAGGTAAGGCAGATGCTCAAGGGACTGAACACACCCTCCCTTCCATTAGCCAATGTAGATGCCCTAGAAAATAAGATTGAGGACTTAAGGGCAAGGCTGCCTTAACAAAGAGAGATGAGGAGATGAAGCATGCTCTGTTTTACAGAGACATGTTCACCCCCCAGTTCTCCCAGACTCAGCCCTCCAACCTCTAGGTTTCTCAATTCATTGTATGGATTGAATGGAGGCAATGGGGAAAGGGAAAGGGAGAGGTGGAGATGTCTGCATCATGGTAAACTCTTTGTGGTGCTATGACATAGTATAGTATATCTTTATTGTCATTTTCCTGAGTACTCACATACCCAGAGGAAACAAAAAAACGTTGCTCAACCAGTGTCCATTCAGTGTGCAGTAAAAAATAAATAGAAATAAAAATACATATATCATGAACAAATTAAACATTCTACTCTCTACTAAACATCAACAGGCGTTCCGATCGGCAGCGGCACGACAGTGGCTCTGCTGCAGTGTGTCCAGGTTGGTGGTTGGTGCGCGATACTTTGGTAGGGGGCAAAGTCCGTTTATCAGTCTTATAGCCTGCGGGAAGAAGCTGAGGAGCATCCTGCTGGTTTTGCAGCTAATGCTCCTGTACCTCTTCCCAGATGGCAGGATGGAGAATATGTGATGCGATGGGTGGTAGGGGTCTTTGATGATGGAGATGGCTCTGCTGATACATCTCTTCCTGTATATGTCCAGCAGGAAAGGGAGTGGAGCACCAATAATCATGCTGGCGGTCTTCACAATCCTGTCTAGTTGGTGCCGTTCGTACGCCTTGCAGCTCCCGAACCAGGAAGTGATGCCGTAGGTTAATGTGCTCTCGATTGTCCCCCTATAAAAAGTTCGTAGGTGTGTAGTGGGGAGACCTGCTTTCCGTAGTCTTCGGAGAGGGTGTAGTCGCTGCTGGGCTCTCTTGACCAGTGCTGTGGTGTTGGTCGTGGAC